>NC_071262.1:31846108-31868608 GCF_023375685.1 Ictalurus furcatus | reverse complement strand
AATTTATTCACATTAAAATTACAATGAATAGTCACACAAATAAAGCAATAAATATTTTCTTTATGGTTCTTTGTCTCTTTGGGGGAAAAGAGTTGTTTTTTTTCCTATCAGAAAGAGTTTCGTGTAGAACATTTGGAAGCTAAGACACTTTTATTATCCAGTGAACCCTTGAAGAAACTTTAAAGAAACTTTTTAAAAGAGTGTGTGGAGTACCTGGTTATGGTTTTAAATGTAAAATGTATTATAACTGTGCAACTGCATTGTTTATTGTTCTGGACTGAGCAAATGTCCTTTGTCCCCATGACCTATATGTTTGACTGTTGTACTCAACTGTTATTATCTTTTACTGTGAAGCATCCTTGAGCTCTGGAAAGGCAATATACAAATTAAACATATTATTATTATTATTATTATTATTATTATTATTATTAATATTAAGGGTTATCAGAAGTGAGAGTTGTTGAGTCAGTGAGAGAGGATCCTGTTCATATAATACCTGATGTATCTGATTGGTGGTGAAGTGAGGTTTGAGGTGTTGAGGAGGTAGTAAGGTGTTGAGATGACGTGTTGAGCTAGTGAGATGAGATGTTGACATATTGAGGAGGTGAGGTGTTGAGGAGGTGCAGTGTTGAGGTGTTGAGGAGGTGCGGTGGTGAGGTAACGATGTGTTTAGGTTTTGAGGTGTTCAGGAGGTGCAGTGTTGAGGTGTTCAAGAGGTGCGATGTTGAGGTGTAGTGAAGAGGTGAGATGATGAGGTCTTTAGGTGTTGAGGTGTAGAGGAGGTGCAGTAATGAGGTGATGAGGTGTTGAGGAGGTGTGGTGGTAAGTTGTTGAGGAAGTGCAGTGGTAAGGTGATGAGGTGTTTAGGTGTTGAGGTGTTGAGGAGGTGTGATGCTGAGGAGGTGTGGTGGTGAGATGATGAGGTGTTTAGGTGTAGAGGAGGTGCAGTGTTGAGGAGGTGCGGTGGTGAGGTGATTAGGTGTTTAGGTGTAGAGGAGGTGTGATGTTGAGGTGTTGAGGAGGTGTGGTGGTGAGGTGATGAGGTGTTTAGGTGTAGAGGAGGTGCAGTGTTGAGGAGGTGCAGTGGTGAACTGATTAGGTGTTTAGGTGTAGAGGAGGTGCAGTGTTGAGGTGTTGAGGAGGTGTGATGTTGAGGTGTTGAGGAGGTGTGGTGGTGAGATGATGAGGTGTTTAGGTGTAGAGGAGGTGCAGTGTTGAGGAGGTGCAGTGGTGAGGTGATTAGGTGTTTAGGTGTAGAGGAGGTGTGATGTTGAGGTGTTGAGGAGGTGTGGTGGTGAGGTGATGAGGTGTTTAGGTGTAGAGGAGGTGCAGTGTTGAGGAGGTGCAGTGGTGAAGTGATTAGGTGTTTAGGTGTAGAGGAGGTGCAGTGTTGAGGTGTTGAGGAGGTGTGATGTTGAGGTGTTGAGGAGGTGTGGTGGTGAGGTGATGAGGTGTTTAGGTGTAGAGGAGGTGCAGTGTTGAGGAGGTGCAGTGGTGAAGTGATTAGGTGTTTAGGTGTAGAGGAGGTGCAGTGTTGAGGTGTTGAGGAGGTGTGATGTTGAGGTGTTGAGGAGGTGTGGTGGTGAGGTGATGAGGTGTTTAGGTGTAGAGGAGGTGCAGTGTTGAGGTGGTGTGGTGTTGAGGAGGTGCGGTGGTGAGGTAATGAGGTGTTTAGGTTTTGAGGTGTTGAGGAGGTGTGGTGGTGAGATGATGAGGTGTAGAGGAGGTGAGGTGGTGAGGTGTTGAGGAGGTGCGGTGGTGAGGTAATGAGGTGTTTAGGTTTTGAGGTGTTGAGGAGGTGTGGTGGTGAGATGATGAGGTGTAGAGGAGGTGAGGTGTTGAGGAGGTGCGGTGGTGAGGTAATGAGGTGTTTAGGTTTTGAGGTGTTGAGGAGGTGTGGTGGTGAGATGATGAGGTGTAGAGGAGGTGAGGTGGTGAGGTGTTGAGGAGGTGCGGTGGTGAGGTGTTGAGGAGGTGTGGTGGTGAGATGATGAGGTGTTTAGGTGTTGAGGTGTAGAGGAGGTGTTGAGGAGGTGTGGTGGTGAGGTGTAGAGGAAGTGCGGTGTTGAGGTGTTCAGGAGGTGCGGTGGTGAGGTGATGCGGTGTTTAGGTGTTGAGGTGTAGAGGAGGTGAGGTGTTGAGGAGGTGTGGTGATGAGGTGTTGAGGAGGTGCGGTAGTGAGGTGATGAGGTGTTTAAGTTTTGAGGTGTTTAGGAGGTGCGGTGGTGAGATGTGGCAGCAGTAATCGAGCCGTAGGCAGACAGAAGTCTAGACGAGGATTGTCTTTGAGCAAAATTAATACGCACTAATAGCAGTTTCAGTTCAGAGGAAATGGGAGTAAAGCTAATGAAGGACGCACCACAGCTGTCTGCCAAACATACGGCTAATCTGCTCTCATTATTATCCAGAGTATAATTACCCTCCTCCTGCAGAGGAACAGTCAACCCAGGGAAAACTGAAGGGTTCTCAGGGCACTGAGAGGAAGTGAGTGACCAGCCCAGGAAACACTTCACTCCAAGTGTTGAGCTGTGAGTCACACATCTGTGTTTCAGAGAGTGAGAACACTGACTTTACGGTACAGTATTTATTAAGAAAAGCTCATTTCAGCTGTTCCAACAGATTTTAGTGCTGGTGGTTGTGGCCTATTTAACATTTGATCTGCCACTAATATGCACGAGTATGGATGTGTACCACATACCTGATTAACACATGACAGGTGTGATGCATAATCACAGCATTAAACCCTGATTTACACTCATCCTGTTTTAGTAATAATGGGTTGTATATGGGCATGTTCCCAGGGGTGGGGCATACAGAGAGTTCATCCTGGAAGTCCACTGATCACGGTTTATGTGCACCGTGTGTGTGTGTGTGTGTGTGTATGTGTGTGTGTATTGTGTGTGTGTGTGTGTGCGTGTGTATGTCTATGTGTGTGTGTGTGTGTGTATGTCTGTGTGTGTATGTGTATGTGTGTGTGTGTGTGTATGTGTGTGTATGTGTGTGTGTGTATGTGTGTGTGTGTGTGTGGGAATGATGTTTTAGCACCTCTCTGGTCACCGAGTGATCTACAGCGTGTGTACTGTTGAAGATGGAGTGTTTAATATCACAGCAGTGAATTTTTATTTATGTCGAATCCACTTTACCCCATCTGAGAAGCTTCCACCCCATCACACAACCTCTAACAGCCAGGGAGCGTGAACACTAACACTTGCTTCCTCAGAGACACAGGAAGACATCTTCTGGAGCTGCTCAGTCATCATCAGGATTTTAACTCTTTGATCTCCTGATGATGAACACTTTTCTGTTACATCCCTAATATAATCTAATATAATTATTTATATATTTATTTTTTGGAAATACAGTGAGGGAAAAAAGTATTTGATCCCCTGCTGATTTTGTATGTTTACCCACTGACAAAGAAATGGTCATTCTATAACTTTAATGGTAGATTTATTTGAACAGTGAGAGACAGAATAACAACAAAAAAATCCAGAAAAACGCACATCAAAAATGTTATAAATTGATTTGCATTTTAATGAGGGAAATAAGTATTTGACCCCTCTGCAAAACATGACTTAGTACTTGGTTTAAAAACCCTTGTTGGCAATCACAGAGGTCAGACGTTTCTTGTAGTTGGCCACCAGGCTTGCACACATCTCAGGAGGGATTTTGTCCCACTCCTCTTTGCAGATCTTCTCCAAATCATTAAGGTTTCGAGGCTGACGTTTGGCAACTCGAACCTTCAGCTCTCTCCACAGATTTTCTATGGGATTAAGGTCTGGACACTGCCTAGGTCACTCCAGGACCTTAATGTGCTTCTTCTTGAGCCACTCCTTTGTTGCCTTGGCCATGTGTTTTGGGTCATTGTCATGCTGGAATATCCATCCACGACCCATTTTCAATGCCCTGTCTGAGGGAAGGAGGTTTTCACCCAAGATTTGACGGTACATGGCCCCGTCCATCGTCCCTTTGATGCGGTCAAGTTGTCCTGTCCCCTTAGCAGAAAAAAAACCCCAAAGCATAATGTTTCCACCTCCATGTTTGACGGTGGGGATGGTGTTCCAGGGGTCATAGGCAGCATTCCTCCTCCTGCAAACACGGCGAGTTGAGTTGATGCCAAAGAGCTCCATTTTGGTCTCATCTGACCTCAACGCTTTCACCCAGTTGTCCTCAGAATCATTCAGATGTTCATTGGCAAACTTCAGACGGGGATGTATATGTGTTTTCTTGAGCAGCGGACCTTGCGCGCGCTGCAGGATTTCAGTCCTTCACGGCGTAGTGTGTTACCAATTGTTTTCTTGGTGACTATGGTCCCAGCTGCCTTGAGATCATTGACAAGATCCTCCCGTGTAGTTCTGGGCTGATTCCTCACTGTTCTCATGATCAATGCAACTCCACGAGGTGAGATCTTGCATGGAGCCCCAGGCCGAGGGAGATTGACAGTTCTTTTGTGCTTCTTCCATTTGCGAATAATCGCACCAACTGTTGTCCCCTTCTCACCAAGCTGCTTGGCAATGGTCTTGTAGCCCATTCCAGACTTGTGTAGGTCTACAATCTTGTCCCTGACATCCTTGGAGAGCTCTTTGGTCTTGGCCATGGTGGAGAGTTTGGAATATGATTGATTGATTGCTTCTGTGGACAGGTGTCTTTTATACAGGTAACAAACTGATATTAGGAGCACTCCCTTTAAGAGTGTGCTCCTAATCTCAGCTCGTTACCTGTATAAAAGACACCTGGGAGCCAGAAATCTTTCTGATTGAGAGGGGGTCAAATACTTTTTTCCCTCATTAAAATGCAAATTAATTTATAAAATTTTTGACATGCATTTTTCTGGATTTTTTTGTTGTTATTCTGTCTCTCACTGTTCAAATACAACTACCATTAAAATTATAGACTGATCATTTCTTTGTCAGTGGGCAAACGTACAAAATCAGCAGGGGATCAAATACTTTTTTCCCTCACTGTATATGGGAAACTCTTACACCCCTGTATACAGAAATCCACTGTGATGGACCTTAAAAAGACAGACGACAGCTCAGAGTGAGATGTTCATCAGAGAGTGTCTTTATTCAGTGTCTCTGTCTCCGCCAGCATCGAGCAGGACATGACCTCGAGACACTGCTTTTACTTTAAACACCAAAGAGATGATGAGGTTATATTTCCAGGTCTATACTTGAGTGCGTGTGTGTGAGTGTGAGTGTCTGTGTGAGTGTGTATGAGTGTGAGTGTGTGTGTGTGTGTGAGTGTGTGAGTGTGAGTTTGTGTGTGAGAGTGTGTATGAGTGTGTGTGAGTGTGTGAGTGTGTGTGTGTGTATTGTGTGTGTGTGTGTGTGTGTGTGTGAGAGAGAGAGAGAGAGAGAGTGTATGAGTGTGTGTGTGAGTGTGTGAGTGTGAGTGTGTGTGTGTGTATTGTGTGTGTGTGTGTGTGTGTGTGTGTGTGTGTGTGTGTGTGGGCAGGCTAATGAAAGCTTAGTGCTCTCTGCTAATTGACTCGCTCTCTGATCCCCGAATGTCAGCGTGTCTTTCTCTTTGAACTTTACTACACCAGGACCTGTCGCTACCAGGGCAACCTGTCACCTAGCAACACCTGCAGGTCGATGTCACCCATCTCACCTGTGTGTCACAGTGACACGCCCCTGTGTCAGCTCCTGACAGCCCTGTGACACATCGTCAGAGGCAAAGTCATGATAAGCCGAGTTCTCATTAGCAGCATAGCAAAGTGAAAATGGGAGAGAGGGAGGGAGGGAGGGATGGGGGAGGGGAGAAGAAGGAAGAAAGTCAGGGATGGAGGGAGGGGAGGGGAGGGGCATCTTCTGCTGGGGGTTTAGCGGATGGAGTAGGGGGTCACCAGCAAGGGCGATCTGTTCCACAGTCTGCTTTAAACCAGAGAACACAAAAAGAAATTAAATGCTAAACACCACACACACACACACACAAACACACACACATACGTACACACACACACACACACACACACACACAAACTGCACACTACAAAACTTGGAGCGTTTCTGTGTGTGTTTATGGAGCGGTTCTGTGTGTTTATGGAGTGGTTCTGTGTGTGTCTATGGAGCGGTTCTGTGTGTTTATGGAGTGGTTCTGTGTTTGTTTATGGAGTGGTTCTGTGTGTGTTTATGGAGTGGTTCTGTGTGTGTTTATGGAGTGGTTCTGTGTGTTTATGGAGTGGTTCTGTGTGTGTTTATGGAGTGGTTCTGTGTGTGTTTATGGAGTGGTTCTGTGTGTTTATGGAGTGGTTCTGTGTGTGTTTATGGAGCGGTTCTGTGTGTTTATGGAGTGGTTCTGTGTGTGTTTATGGAGTGGTTCTGTGTGTTTATGGAGTGGTTCTGTGTGTGTTTATGGAGTGGTTTCTGTGTTTGTTTATGGAGCGGTTCTGTGTGTGTTTATGGAGCGGTTCTGTGTGTGTTTATGGAGCGGTTTCTGTGTGTGTTTATGGAGCGGTTCTGTGTGTGTTTATGGAGCGGTTCTGTGTGTCTATGGAGCGGTTCTGTGTGTGTTTATGGAGCGGTTCTGTGTGTGTCTATGGAGCGGTTCTGTGTGTGTTTATGGAGCGGTTTTTGTGTTTATGGAGCGGTTCTGTGTGTTTATGGAGCGGTTCTATGTTTGTTTACGGAGCGGTTCTGTGTTTGTTTACGGAGCAGTTCTGTGTGTTTATGGAGCGGTTTTTGTGTTTATGGAGTGGTTCTGTGTGTTTATGGAGCGGTTTTTGTGTTTATGGAGCGGTTCTGTGTGTTTATGGAGCGGTTCTGTGTGTTTATGGAGCGGTTTTTGTGTTTATGGAGCGGTTCTGTGTGTTTATGGAGCGGTTCTGTGTGTTTATGGAGCGGTTTTTGTGTTTATGGAGCGGTTCTGTGTGTTTATGGAGCGGTTCTATGTTTGTTTACGGAGCGGTTCTGTGTTTGTTTATGGAGCGGTTCTGTGTTTGTTTATGGAGCGGTTCTGTGTGTTTATGGAGCGGTTCTGTGTGTGTTTATGGAGCGGTTCTGTGTGTGTTTATGGAGCAGTTCTGTGTGTGTCTATGGAGCGGTTCTGTGTGTGTTTATGGAGTGGTTCTGTGTGTGTTTATGGAGCGGTTCTGTGTGTGTCTATGGAGCGGTTCTGTGTGTTTATGGAGCAGTTCTGAGTGTGTTTTATGAGCGGTTCTGTGTGTGTTTATGGAGCGGTCCTGTGTGTGTCTATGGAGCGGTTCTGTGTGTTTATGGAGTGGTTCTGTGTGTGTTTATGGAGCAGTTCTATGTTTGTTTATGGAGCGGTTCTGTGTGTGTCTATGGAGCGGTTCTGTGTGTGTTTATGGAGCGGTTCTGTGTGTGTTTATGGAGCAGTTCTGTGTGTGTCTATGGAGTGGTTCTGTGTGTGTTTATGGAGCGGTTCTGTGTGTGTTTATGGAGCGGTTCTGTGTGTCTATGGAGTGGTTCTGTGTGTGTTTATGGAGCGGTTCTGTGTGTGTCTATGGAGCGGTTTTTGTGTTTATGGAGCGGTTCTGTGTGTTTATGGAGCGGTTCTATGTTTGTTTACGGAGCGGTTCTGTGTTTGTTTACGGAGCAGTTCTGTGTGTTTATGGAGCAGTTCTGTGTGTGTTTATGGAGCGGTTTTTGTGTTTATGGAGCGGTTCTGTGTGTTTATGGAGCGGTTCTGTGTGTTTATGGAGCGGTTTTTGTGTTTATGGAGCGGTTCTGTGTGTTTATGGAGCGGTTCTGTGTGTTTATGGAGCGGTTTTTGTGTTTATGGAGCGGTTCTGTGTGTTTATGGAGCGGTTCTGTGTGTTTATGGAGCGGTTTTTGTGTTTATGGAGCGGTTCTGTGTGTTTATGGAGCGGTTTTTGTGTTTATGGAGCGGTTCTGTGTGTTTATGGAGCGGTTCTGTGTTTGTTTATGGAGCGGTTTTTGTGTTTATGGAGCGGTTCTGTGTGTTTATGGAGCGGTTCTGTGTTTGTTTATGGAGCGGTTCTGTGTTTGTTTATGGAGCGGTTCTGTGTGTTTATGGAGCGGTTCTGTGTGTGTTTATGGAGCGGTTCTGTGTGTGTTTATGGAGCAGTTCTGTGTGTGTCTATGGAGCGGTTCTGTGTGTGTTTATGGAGTGGTTCTGTGTGTGTTTATGGAGCGGTTCTGTGTGTGTCTATGGAGCGGTTCTGTGTGTTTATGGAGCAGTTCTGAGTGTGTTTTATGAGCGGTTCTGTGTGTGTTTATGGAGCGGTTCTGTGTGTGTTTATGGAGCGGTCCTGTGTGTGTCTATGGAGCGGTTCTGTGTGTTTATGGAGCGGTTCTGTGTGTGTTTATGGAGCAGTTCTATGTTTGTTTATGGAGCGGTTCTGTGTGTGTCTATGGAGCGGTTCTGTGTGTGTTTATGGAGCGGTTCTGTGTGTGTTTATGGAGCAGTTCTGTGTGTGTCTATGGAGCGGTTCTGTGTGTGTTTATGGAGCGGTTCTGTGTGTGTTTATGGAGTGGTTCTGTGTGTGTTTTATGAGCGGTTCTGTGTGTGTTTATGGAGCGGTTCTGTGTGTGTTTATGGAGCGGTTCTGTGTGTGTTTTATGAGCGGTTCTGTGTGTGTCTATGGAGCGGTTCTGTGTGTGTCTATGGAGCGGTTCTGTGTGTTTATGGAGCAGTTCTGAGTGTGTTTTATGAGCGGTTCTGTGTGTGTCTATGGAGCGGTTCTGTGTGTTTATGGAGCGGTTCTGTGTTTATTTATGGAGCGGTTCTGTGTTTATTTATGGAGCGGTGCTGTGTGTTTATGGAGCGGTTCTGTGTGTTTATGGAGCGGTTCTGTGTTTATTTATGGAGCGGTGCTGTGTGTTTATGGAGCGGTTCTGTGTGTTTATGGAGCGGTTCTGTGTTTATTTATGGAGCGGTTCTGTGTTTATTTATGGAGCGGTGCTGTGTGTTTATGGAGCGGTTCTGTGTGTTTATGGAGTGGTTCTGTGTTTATTTATGGAGCGGTTCTGTGTGTTTATGGAGCAGTTCTGTGTGTGTCTATGGAGCGGTTCTGTGTGTGTTTATGGAGCGGTGCTGTGTGTTTATGGAGCGGTTCTGTGTGTTTATGGAGCGGTTCTGTGTGTTTATGGAGCGGTTCTGTGTTTATTTATGGAGCGGTGCTGTGTGTTTATGGAGCGGTGCTGTGTGTTTATGGAGCGGTTCTGTGTGTTTATGGAGTGGTTCTGTGTGTTTATGGAGCGGTTCTGTGTGTTTATGGAGTGGTTCTGTGTTTATTTATGGAGCGGTGCTGTGTGTTTATGGAGCGGTGCTGTGTGTTTATGGAGCGGTTCTGTGTGTTTATGGAGTGGTTCTGTGTTTATTTATGGAGCGGTTCTGTGTGTTTATGGAGCGGTGCTGTGTGTCTATGGAGCGGTTCTGTGTGTTTATGGAGTGGTTCTGTGTGTGTTTATGGAGTGGTTCTGTGTTTATTTATGGAGCGGTGCTGTGTGTTTATGGAGCGGTTCTGTGTTTATTTATGGAGCGGTGCTGTGTGTTTATGGAGCGGTGCTGTGTGTTTATGGAGCGGTTCTGTGTGTTTATGGAGCGGTTCTGTGTGTTTATGGAGCGGTTCTGTGTTTATTTATGGAGCGGTGCTGTGTGTTTATGGAGCGGTGCTGTGTGTTTATGGAGCGGTTCTGTGTGTTTATGGAGCGGTTCTGTGTTTATTTATGGAGCGGTGCTGTGTGTTTATGGAGCGGTTCTGTGTGTTTATGGAGTGGTTCTGTGTTTATTTATGGAGCGGTGCTGTGTGTTTATGGAGCGGTGCTGTGTGTTTATGGAGTGGTTCTGTGTTTATTTATGGAGCGGTGCTGTGTGTTTATGGAGCGGTGCTGTGTGTTTATGGAGCGGTTCTGTGTGTTTATGGAGCGGTTCTGTGTGTTTATGGAGTGGTTCTGTGTTTATTTATGGAGCGGTGCTGTGTGTTTATGGAGCGGTTCTGTGTGTTTATGGAGCGGTTCTGTGTGTTTATGGAGCGGTTCTGTGTGTTTATGGAGATGTGTTTTTGGCTAAATTCAGGGCCAGACTCTCACTGCATGAATCACAGTTATCGTTATCTTTTTTTAAATGATGTGTTTGTTACAGATTTATAAACTTTTATGAATAACACTAACTGTGTTTAATAATAAAGAAAGTAAAAGAGAATTCAGGAAGCAGTCGTGACTGATGATGGAGCTGATGATGGAGCTGATGATGGAGCTGATGATGGAGCTGAGTGAACACTGCAGCCTAAATGTTTCTTATTGTATTGGATCATAACATTTCTGTGTGCAGCTCGCTGTTAGCACGGTTAATAAAAGTTCAGGAACCAAGGACAAATCTTTGTTATTAAATGTTGTTAGCCCCCCCCCATACCTCTTTGATCCCCACCCCTCCCTGACCCGCCCTCCATAATGCCCCTGAGCTGCCCCTTCAGCTCCATACACCATTTTCTTCTCTGGAAACCCTGCAAATAATCATTTTATTAGAGAAGTGCTAAAATTGCAAGAAGAGGTGGCTTGTGAGGAATTCATCCCAATTAATGAAATAAATAAATAAATTATAAAGTGAACAGAATGAGAAATAGTAAATAGTTTCACAAAACAAAGTTCAATTGAATTACCGGCTGAATTATTTATGTAACAGTTAATTATCCAAAAGAGGATCGCGCTAATTAAAAGTCGAGTAGCTGGCCAGATAGCTTCATCAAGCACACACGCATGCACGCGCACACACACACACAAATGCACGCGCACATACACACAAATGCACACGCACACACACACACACACACACACACACACACACACACACACACACAAATGCACGCGCACACACAATCAATTCAGTTGAGTCAATTCAGTTATTCGTGTAACGTGTTTAACAGTGGACATTGTCCCAGAGCAGCGGTACAGAAATATATAAATTCAGGATATAGATGTTAAATGTATGAATTTATCCCTAATGAGCAGCCAGAGGAGACGGTGTTGAAGAAAAACTCCCTGAGACGATATGAGGAAGAAACCTTGAGAGGAACCAGACTCAGAAGGAAACCCGTCCTCATCTGGGTGACACCGGATAGTGCGATTATAAATAAATACACCCCTTCTATAAAAGTGCTAATACTACATGCTCAAATAGTGCAGTTGTGTAAGCAGGAAATTCATTACAGTTTCTACATGAAGTCTGTTTTGTTGAACTTCTCCACTGTTCACTGATGGAGACTTGAGTGCAAAACTGTTTGTGGTAATTGTACTAAAGCTATCATAACATAACTGTTCATATGAACTGAGGTCCAAAGCATCTTTATGGTTTTTAAGTGGTACCATCCTCAGTAATCTCAATTTTCTTTAGGTTGCACCATGTGGGACATCCTCAGCCAGAAGTAGTGCATCAGGAGGGATCAGGCAGGTCCAGAGAGCAGAAGGGGTCAGGATCACTGGCATCTCAGGAGTATCATGTGTAGCTCAACAGAAAGAGAGAGAAAGAGAGAAGGTAAGTGAGAGAGGGAGCGAGCGAGAGATTATTTGGTATGCTTATTGCCCCGTAATGGTTAAGGTCAATGTACTTTGCATGAGTGAAAGCAGGGACTCAGGCAAGACTAGCTATGACAGCATAACTAAAAGGGAGAGCCAGAAGGGAACACAGACATAAGGCAGCCAGCCACTCCACTATCAACAAGGTGTAGGTGTGAAAGTATGCTTGTGTGTGTGTGTGGGGGGGGGGGGGGGCACAGCATCCAAACATCCCAGTTCACCACAACACTCTATACCTGTGAGCCTCTAGATCTAAAAACTATTTTTGAGTAAACAAATACGTTTTAAGCCTGGACTTAAACACTGAGACTGTGTCTGAGTCCCTAACACTAATTGGAAGACTGTTCCAAAACTGCGGGGTTTTGTAAGAGAAAGCTCTTCCCCCTGCTGTAGCCTTCACTATTCCAGGTACCAACAAATAGCCTGTACTTTTTGATGGAAGTAGGCGTGGCGGATCATAAAAGACTAAAAGCTCGCTCAGGTACTGTTATATGAGAGCGTTTAGTGCTTTATAGGTCAATAATAGTATTTTATAATCAATGTGAAATTTCACTGGGAGCCAATGCAGTGTGGATAAGATCGGGGTGATGTGGTCGTATCTTCTGGTTCTAGTTAGGACTCTAGCAGCTGCATTCTGGACTAACTGGAGTTTGTTTATGCTCCTACTGGAACATCCAGACAGTAAGGCATTACAGTAATCTAGTCTAGAGGTGATGAAAGCATGAACTAATATTTCTGCATCATGTAGTGACAATATATTTCTTATCTTAGAAATATTTCTGAGATGAAAGAAGACTATCCTAGTAATATTATCTACATGAGCATCAGATGATAGATTGGAGTCAATAATCACACCAAGGTCTTTTACTGCTGCACATGATGAAACAGAAAGTCCATCCAGAGTTACTGTGAGATCAGAAAGATTACTTCTAGCTGCTAATTTAATAAGTTAATAAGCATATAATGTCTAACATTCTTTACACATTCCTCAACTTTATTAAGCTGCTGTCTGTCATCTGGCTTTGCTGAAACATCCAGCTGTGTATCATCGGCATAACAGTGGAAGCTAATTCCATGCTTATGGATAATTTGACCCAGAGGTACAACCCCAATTCCAAAAAAGGTGGGACACTGTGTAAAATGTAAATAAACGTATATAAAAACAGAATGCAATGATTTGCAAATCTCATAAACCCATATGTTATTCACAATAGAACATAGAAAACATATCAAATGTTTAAACTGAGGAAATGTACCATAAAAACAGTATCTTAGAGAGGCAGAGTCTCTCAGAAGTAAAGATGGGATGGAATCTGGCTGGAGGCATATGCTGCTCTAAAACCTGTATATACCTTTCACCTGATGGTGCCTCTCCAGATGTGCAAGCTGCCCATTCCATACGCACTAATACACCCCCATACCATCAGAGATGCATGCTTTTGAACTGAGCGCTGACAAAAAGAATTTCAAATTTCAATTCGTCTGACCACAGAACAGTTTTCCACTTGGCCTCAGTCCATTTTAAATTAGCTTTGGCCCAGAGAAGACTGCGGCGTTTCTGGATCATGTTCACATATGGCTTCTTCTTTAACCAGCTTTTGTGGATGGCACAGTGCACTGTGTTCACAGACAATGAGTTCTGGAGGTGTTTCTGAGCCCATGAAGTGATTTCCATTACAGAATCATGCCTGTTTTTAATGCAGTGGCTCCTGAGGGCCCGAAGATCATGGGCATGCAGTATTGATTTTCACCCTTGTGCACAGAAATTTCACAGAAGATTCTCAGAATCTTTTAATGATATTATGTACTGTAGATGATGAGCTTTACGTTGAGGAACATTATTCTGAAATTGTTCCACAATTTTTAGACTCAGTTTTTCGCAGATTGGTAAAGCTCTGTCCATGTTTACTTCTTAAAGCCTCTCTAAGATCCTCTTTTTATACCCAATCTGTCACGTCACGAGACGTAAGGGAGTTGAGTACGGAAGCAGGTGCAGGTAAAGATGTTTATATTTAAAGGAGACAGGCAGATAAATCCAAATCGTGAAACAGATGTGTAGTCAAGAACAGGCAGTGGGTCAGGTGATTGACAAACAAGCATAAATGGGGCAAAGCAGGAATTTAAGTCACGGTCACAGGAAACAGGGTGAAAACACAAAACAAGAAACAAGAAACATGAACTATGACTATGAACTGGGAGCAGAAAAACCAGCGTGGACTAAATGAACAAATCTAAAGTTTGAACCAACTAAATCTATCAAGGAACATAACATTAACTATCTAACTATTTTAACTATAATACTCCACGAGGTGTACAGGGAAGCGAGTGGTATATATTCCAAACATAATCAGCGCTAAGCACTGGCAGCGGAAAACAATAAAGACACACCTCTGAACAACGACCAATAATAGAACAGGGAGGAGACAGAACAGAAACAAAACAAACGCACATGTCCATAGTAAACAATGTCATGGTTGTCAATATTCGAAGAGCGAGCGCTCGCGCACCTTGCTCATGCACGCGCACGCCCTCCGGCTCTCCAAAAGGGGAAACCGTGACAAAATCATGTTACTGACCTGTTCCCAATTAACCTCCAGCTGTTTCTTTTTACTAACACTTACTTTTCCAGCCTTTTCTTGCCCCTGTCCCAACTTTTTTGAGATGTGTTGCTGCTATCAGTTTCCTCAGTGGACTGTCGTAGATCTCCCAGATTGGTATGATGGGTTATCAGGCTACCCTGAATATTTTCAAGGTGTTCGGCAGTTTAGGATCTGTGGACGTCCTGGAGGATCTTTTGGAGGAGGCCTGCCTCACAGATAAACCTGACTTGCCATTCACTACCTATTATGTGCAGGCAAACTGGGTGACCTCCTCCCCAAAGCTCCTGCCTAAGACCCATTATGTGGTCTCAGCAGCCGAGCTCCAGCCGGAGGTCAACATGGCGACCTCCTCCCCAGAGCTCCAACCTGAGACCCACAAGGTGGTCTCACCTGCCGAGCTCCAGTTGGAGGTCAACATGGTGACCTCATCTCCAGAGCCCAGGTTGGAGGTCTACATGGCGACCTCTTCCACAGAGCTCCGGCAGGAGACCGACGGGGTGGTCTCATCCCCAGAGCTCCAACCTGAGACACATGAGGTGGTCTCACCTGCAGAGCTTAAACCTGAGACCCATGAGGTGGTCTCACCTGCAGAGCTTTAAAATGAGACCTATGAGGCGGTCTCATCCCCAGAGTTCCAGCCTGAAACCCACGAGGTTGTCTCATCTCCAGAGCTCCAGCATAAAGTCAAGTTTCTGTTAGAGGTCACGGGGTGACCTCCCAAGCCATGTTCCTGTCTGAGGACGAAGAGATGACCTTTCCAGCCAAGTTCATGTCTGAGGTCGGCGAGACGACCTCCCAAGCCACGTTCCAGTCTGAGGTCGATGAGATGACCTCCTAAGCCATGTTCCTGTCCGAGGTCGAAGACACGGCCTCCCAAGTCAAGTTGAAAAGACGGCCTCTCATGCCAAGTTCCTGTCCGAGGTCGAAGAGATGACCTCCCAAGCCAAGTTCCTGTCCGAGGTCGAAGAGACGGCCTCTCATGCCAAGTTCCTGTCCGAGGTTGAAGAGACGACCTCCCAAGCCAAGTTCCTGTCCGGGGTCAAAGAGATGGCCTCCCAAGCCAAGTACATGTACGAGGTTGAAGAGACGGCCTCTCAAGCCAAGTTCCTGTCCGAGGTCAAAAAGACGGCCTCTCACACCAAGTTCCTGTCTGAGGTTGATGAGGTGACCTCCCACGTCAAGTTCCAGTTAAAGGTCGACGAGGTGACCTCCCACGCCAAGTCCTCATGCCTGAAACCGACATCATGACCAACCAGGTTCTGCTCAAGCCTGCAAACTGACATCACGACCAACCAAGCTGTGCTCACGCCTGAGTCTGTAGACACGACCAACCAAGTTCTCCTCATGCCTGAAACCGTTGTCATGACCAACCTGGTTTTTCTCATGCCTGAAACAGACCTCACGACCAACCAGGTTCTGCTCACACCTGAAACCTAGGTCACGACCAACCAGGTTTTGCTCACACCTGAAACCTAGGTCACGATCAACCAGGTTCTGCTCACGCCTGAATCTATCGTCACGAACAACCAATTTCAGATCACACCCGAGTCTGCTGACACGGACAACCAAATTCTACTCACGCCCGAGTCTGCTGACACAGACAACCAAGTTCAGCCTGCAGAGTCAATGGAGTTCATCACCTCCATTGAGGATGCTGCTCTGCCTTCCTGCTTCATGGGGCATGCCACTCAGTCTCCTGATTCAACTGAAGACATTTTGCGCAGATGGCCAGGACCGCCAGGGAGGGAGTGTATTTCAGGGGCGGTCATTTCACACCAAATCAGTGACTACAACTCCCATCCTGTACTGCGGCCTACAAACATGGCCCTCATGGACCGCAATTCCCAGAACACACCTTCATTCTAATCATGCACTACTGCATCCAATTTACACTCACAATCACATCACACATATAAGAGACTGTTCAATACTTACTCTTTGTGAAGTATTATGCTCTTAGTCTCTGTCATATTTCCAAGCCTTATATTGTGTTTGCTTTTCTGGATATTGACTTTGTTTACCCTGTTGACCTCGATTCTCTGCCCTGGCTAGTTTAGCCTGTTTGCCTGATTGTTTGACCCTTGCCTGCCTTGGACTTTGATTTCTGCCTGATCCTTTGTACTTCTTATTGTTTGATTAAACTGCTATTCCTGCACTTGCTTCTGTCCTGTGCCTACATTATGTGACAGAATATATTCATGCACATCGAAAAACACAGCACTGAAAATGGACAAAAAATATTCTGACCAGTTTTTATGGTGAAAAGAGAAAATAATTATAAAAATAAATGAGGTAATGCAAACCTGAAACTTTAATGAAAAAAAATCCTTAAAGAAACATTTTTAAAATATAAAATGTACACAGTGTTGTTTACTCCAGATGTGGCGGCTCAGACATGCAGCTTCAGGACACAGCGGAGTGATATTTATGTTTTATATTTTATCTCAGACGGAATCACCTTTTCCTCAGTGTGAAGAGGAACTCATTAATTAATTCATTAATTTATTCCTTCATTCATTCATCTTCAATAAGCACTTTATCCTGGTCAGAGTGGAGTGGATCTGGAGTCTATCCTGAGAATACTGTGTATGTGAGAGATGGGAAAACACCCTGGATGAAACAGACTTCCATTACCTGTTAGCTACATTAGCCTCATAGCTCCAGAGCTAAACTGAAGCAATAAACATCACACATTGAACGTGCCTCAGCTTATTCACTGTGTTTGTGCTAAAGTGAATGTTTTATGTCCAAACTATCACTTGAACTTTTTTGCACTTGTTCCTTAACTGGATAAATCTAAAAATCATTTCCCTGTTAGGACTGTCTGTGAGAAAAATAACCAGCGTTTTAGAGAACAGTGCGTGCTCTTGTTCCACTAAATCCACAGAATCTAGATATATGTCTCACTAAGGCCCTTCACCGGTTCCTGCACAAATCCTTTGAAACCTGAAGATGGAGCTTTAGTGAAAATGTGATCGGATCATACGCATTTTCATGAACAACGGCCTGCTCTGTTCTCCAAGCCGGGTCGAGTTTCGGCTGCAGCACTGGCCCCTTGTTCCCTACTAAGTGAGCGAGAGGTAATTAGGGCGAACTGCACAAAGAGGCCCACACTCGCACTGCAGCCGGGACGACTCATTAGAAGATGAGAGATTAGATAACGAGGGTTTGAGTGTCCTGAGTCACCTGCTGCACACCTGCCCCTTCAGACATAGGTGAAAGCCTTCACCCCCCTGCTCCCCCCCCAAGGGCCCCTCTGCATTATGGGATATCTAACCCCCAGGTCATATCCCTCAGGTCTACTTTCACTATGTTGCTTTAGAATGAGCGGGACACCACATCGAGCTCCTCAAATGTCCTCTTTGTTTACATGGCATATTCAGACCCTGAAGTCTGACACACACACACACACACACACACACACAGTGTAATCCACAGTGTGTACTGAACTGACAGCTACAAATTAAATATTTGTTTCTGCCTGTGCATTAACACTGTTCCAAATCTCACGCTATGCACTATTCCCTATTCCCTACACTAATCACAATTGTGCAGATCGGAGACACTTCAGATTTCAGTGGTCTTTTAGGATTATTACTCATCACACTGTACAATCCCAATAACATTCTTCACAGTGAGCTTGAGATAGTAAAGAGATTTGTTCTGTCTATTAGCATGTTTTCTTTAAGTTTCTCCAGCATGATACCGTATCTGGAGCTGTGCCGTGAGTTTGCCGTCCTCCTATTGTCAGATTTTAGACGAGCATCTTAGCAGCGCTCACACCCTGAGACTTTAATCATTCATTTCTTGCACTGACAGGTACTTTATCCTCCACAGTTTTTGACCGCAGTGGCACTAAGTCACGTCACATTATGAGTTCTAACACCACCAATTTAAAAGAATTCCTTTGCAATGTGCAATTTTTATCTGTGACGACAAAAATCACACCATGTAAAATCAGGTTCTGGCTTTTACAACTTCACTGTTACACAAGCTGTACACTCACTACTTTACATTGTAGCAAAGTGTCATTTCTTCAGTGTTGTCACATGAAAAGTTATAATCAAATATTTACAAAAATGTGAGGGGTGTACTCACTTTTGTGAGATACTGTAGTGTTCAAAATCCTGGTCTTGTCTTTTTCCTACTCACTACACTGGAGAATCATGTGCACTATGTAGTGCACTTTTATTGGGTACACTAGATCAAATAGCTTTAATTCTACACTGCAGGGTTGTAGAAGTTAGAGTTTATAACGTAGAACTCCACACTGTTACAGCAAAATAACAACAAAACACTGTAGAACAGCTGTGTGTGTGTGTGTGTGTGTGTGTGTGTGTGTGCGCATTACAGTTGGTATGTAATTGTGTAGCAGCAAGGTGATGTTACTGACATCTCAGTCCCTTCATTCCTAATACACACACACACACACACACACACACACACATCAGTGTAGTTGGTATTGATCATGAGATTAAAATCGATGCTCGAGTTACACTGCAGTAAAATCTAAAGAGACGCCTGAACCTGTACAACAGAGGAGCACTAAGTAGGGAACAGTGGAGAGAAGAGAGGGAGTGAGTGAATACACCTGTCCCACTTCACTCCCTACAGACCGAGTTACAGCTGATTGCATACAGTAGCTGACCTTCATGTACATTTGATGCAGTAGATGGGGAAGTGAATACATTATGGCAAGAAAAATGAACAGAAAAAACTAGAACCCTGGTACAATGATCACATGGGCACCTTAAAACAGACCACTCGAAAATTAGAATGTAATTGGGGTCAAACTAATTTGGTAGTATTCCAAGCAGCATGGAAGGAGAGCCTATAGGAAAGCTCCTAGTGATGCTAGATCCATGTATCTCCCTACCTTAATAGAAGATAAGAAAAATAATCCTAGATACTTATTTAATACTGTAGCAAAATTAATTAGAAATAAAACCACCACAGAAACACGCACACAATCATTATATAGCAGCAACGATTTCATTAATTATTTCAGTGTCAAAATTAAAAATATCAAAAAAATCCAGACTATTATTTTAAAGCCAGAGAAATGTATAACTAATCCTGATTAAAAAAACTGACCTCTGCCCCTGTCAACTGTCCAGCTATAGACCTATATCAAATCTCCCTTTTATCTTCAAGATCTTAGAAAAGTTTGTACACAGCAGTTATGCTCGTACTTACATAGGAATAACATTCATGAAATGTATCAGTCAGGATTTAGACCTCATCATAGCACAGAGACAGCGTTAGTTAAAGTAGTAAATGACCTACTACTGGCCTCTGATCAGGGTTGTGTCTCGTTGCTTGTGTTACTCGACCTTAGTGCAGCTTTTGATACTATAGAACATACTATTCTCCTTGATAGATTAGAAAATGTTAAATGGTAAATGGCACACTTAAAATGTTGTTGGCATTAAGGGAACAGTCCTCTCCTGCCTCAGGTCTTATTAGACCGATCGTTATCAGTTCGTAGATGTAAATGGAGACGTCTCTATGCATACTGAGGTAAAGTTTGGTGTTCCACAAGGTTCTGTTTTAGGCCCACTGCTTTTTACTTTATATATGTAGCTAGAAGTAATCTTTCTGATCTCACAGTAACTCTGGATGGACTTTCTGTTTCATCATGTGCAGCAGTAAAAGACCTTGGAGTGATTATTGACTCCAGTCTATCATTTGGATTACTGTAATGCCTTACTGTCTGGATGTTCCAGTAGGAGCATAATCAGGCTCCAGTTAGTCCAGAATGCAGCTGCTAGAGTCCTAACTAGAACCAGAAGATACGACCACATCACCCCGATCTTATCAACACTGCATTGGCTCCCAGTGAAATTTCACATTGATTTAAAATCCTACTACTGACCTATAAAGCACTGAATGTTCTCGCATCACAGTACCTGAGCAAATTTTGGTATTTTATGATCCGCCATGCCTACTTCCATCAAAAGGTGCAGGGTATTTGTTGGTACCTGGAATAGTGAAGGCTACAGCAGGGGGAAGAGCTTTCTCTTACAAAACCCCACAGTTATGGAACAGCCTTCCAATTAGTGTTTGGGACTCAGACACAGTCTCTGTTTTGTCAAGTGAGGACAGAGTGGACGTGTCTAGGTGAGTAGAGGACATCTCTCAGCTGTGTTTCAATGCTAATTAAAGCCTTGCTTTTTCCCTCCAAAACAAACTTATTAGTGTGTATAGTCTATAATTATTCATCTAATTTTTGGCTGCTTTTATTTGTTACCTGGGAAACAGCTAAGAAGTGTGCACTACAAAGGGAGCAGACTCACTGCTGCAGGTCATTAGTGACCTAATTATAACCAAGAAAGGCATTCTCTAGATCAGAACATCAGAAATGTTTACTTATTTCCTCCTGTTTTGAACACACACACACACACAAACACACACACACACACACACACACACACACACACACCTAGGGGAACACACTTGTGTGAGTGTGTCTCTGAGTTTGAAAGTTATGCTGTGGGGCTTATTTAACTCTAAAGACTCCTTGTTGAACTACTATAATTACAAACACACAAAAACACACACACACACTCACACACACACACACAGGCAGTGCAGATGTTCATTACATTTTATAAACCAATCCGTCTCTCACCCACTTTAACTTTTAATCTTTTTTTATTTCATCCTCTTCCCGCTTATATTTTTCCTTTAGCCCCGCCCATCACAAGCTAATCTTTATCCAGTACCACAATTTAAAACTAAGTTTATGTCTGAGTCAGTCTAACAGGAAGTGCTGAGGAACCTGAACGCTGCATTTCTGTGTATCTGTGTGTATCCTCACGTCTCCATTTGCCTTTTTCTTTCTGCCACGTTGTTTTTTTATATATAATCTCTGAGCTGGTACTTTATTGGCACTTTTTGAACTCGGCTGCTGATCAGCTTTATTCGTCTTTGCTGCATCCCCTAGAGGCCCATGTTTGGATGCTCGCAGAATGAAAGAGTTTGGCTCACGTGGCGTGAAATGAAAGCAGAGAATAAGCTGATGCATGAGAAAAGAAAAGAATGAGCTGTTCTGCATGATGAAGGAGGAGGAGAGAGAGTGACAGACGAAGAAAGAGAGAGAGACAGAGAATGAGAAAGACAGAGACAGACACAGACAGAGAGAGAGAGAGAGAGAGAGAGAGAGAGAGAGAGAGAGAGAGAGATACAGTGGATATAAACCTTTTGATTTTATCACAGCATTCTATCTTTTTGAGTAAGGATTAATCAGTATGTCTTCACTTAGCAATATTTTGCTACTTGTCGTTACAGAAGCATTCTGACTCTTCAGGTCACTATGCAGATCTTTGACTAGATTTAGGTCTGGACTCTTCCAAAACCTTGAACTTGTTTTGGTGAAGCTGTTCCTTTGTTGGTCTGGAGGTTTTCTCCAGCTCGTTGTCGTGCTGAAAGGTGAAATTCCTCTTCATCTGAAGTGATTTAGCAGAAGACTTAAAGTTTTGCACCAAAATTGTTTGGAATTTGGAGCTGTTCATTTTCCCCTCCATCCTGATTAAAGCCCCAGATCCAGCAAAAGAAAAACAGCCCCAAAGTTTGATGCTTTTGGTGATGTGGTGTTTTTTTGTACCAAACATATCTTTTGGTATTATGGCCAAAAAGTTCAACCTTGGTCTCATCAGATCATAACAATAAATAATATTTATTTATTTTTATATTATAAATAATATTTATTTATTTTGGGGTTAAAAAAGGCTTCTGTCCTGCCCCCCTACCCCATCGCCCACAGATATGAAGAATTCAGGAGATTGTTGTCACATGTAGGGAGCACCAGTACTTGCCAGAAATTGCTGCAGTTCTTTTAATCTCGCTGTAGGCCTCTCAGCAGCTTCCCTGACCAGTTTTCTACTGATCTTCTCATGACTTTTTGAGGGATGTCCTGCTCTTAGTAGTTTCATTGTCGTACCATATTTTCTCCACTTGTTGATCATTGTCTTTATTGTAAATGTTTTGCAATCCTCTCCTGATTGATATTTTTCAACAATGAGATCCTGTACCTGCTCTGTAAGCTCTTTGTGGTGCAGGGCTTTTCCAGTTGGATGTTACCTAGAAGATGTCAGGAGTATCCAATAGGAACAGCTGGACTTATTTGGGGTTAATCAGTCACTTTAATTCATGGCAGGTGTACATTAATTAGTATTTAACATGAGTTTGAATGTGATTCATTGATTCTGAACACTGCCAAATTACCAATTATAAAAGGGTGCGAATACTTATGCAAGCTGGAGACTGTTTTTTGCTTTCTTCTTTTTTCCCCACTAAAATGTTTCTTATTGTTTTTCAATTTAATTTATAGGTTAAAATTTCACACAAAATAAGGTAAAAAGTTCTGACACGATTTATCTTGGTTTAATTCTTTTTTA
>NC_071262.1:31828608-31841108 GCF_023375685.1 Ictalurus furcatus | reverse complement strand
TCTCCAGATTCACCAAAATTTATTTTAGGTGATTTTAATCAATGTCATTTGGACAACGTTGTAAAAGAATATTATCAATATGTTTTATGTGCAACTCAGGCGGATAGGACTCTGGACAGGTGTTACATTCCAATCCAAGGTGCCTAAAAGTCGATACTCCTCCCTCCGCTTGGGTCAGCTTTAACAGTTACCCTGTTACAGGGGGTGAAATTTATCATCATGGCCATTAGGGGGCAATAGAGACAGGAAATGGTTTAAGAAGGTTCCTGTGATAGAGAAGGAAGGAGGGCATGGTGATGGAGTTTGTTTGGTGGGGTGGAAGAAGGCCAGACAACACTTTTTGTTTGGGAAGTTAAGTGAATTTTATTTCAAATGCTTAACGGAAATTCAAATGCACATTTGACGTAATGGTGTGCAGAGCGAGGCTTCGTGGAACACTGAAACAGTTGAAGCAAATGTGCCATATTGTGTCGAGGCTTCTAAACAATCCGACACCCGTCTCCACGGTGACACCTAGTGGTCACTTGCAGGTGTTGATGTGAAACAACCTTGACAACGATTTAGACAAGCGTTGACGAATTATAACCTACAGGTTGTTGGTGTTAAGCAAGGAAGTGTGTGGAGGAGCTGATAGAGTTCTCGACTGGTACGCTGCTGCCTTGGGTTTGAATCCTGGGTGACGTGTTCATGTCCATATTGTTGTAAGAGCAATTTAAAGATTAGTAGGTTTTTTTATTGTTGTTTTTTAATGTGTTGAGTTTAATATCTGTCTGACAGCTACATGAGATTGGTTTGTAACCTGTAGGCTCCTCATTGTGAATATAGGTAATTTTGGTCATTAAAAATGAAAATTAAATGCAAAACTGTCCAAATTCTCTCTCGCTTACGTAATAAGCCACAACATCTGGCCACGTCTTTATTTTTATCAGGAAATATGGTGGGATTTCACATCAGATGATTAACAAGGCCTCCTGAGGTGAGCACTGAGCATGGATCAGTACAAACACTACTGAATCATTTAGTTTTATAAACCTACATAATAAAACTGACCGGAGAACTGTTCAAATTATATATTAAACACTGGTTCATTGGTTCACCTGGAGATCAACACCCCCTAGCAGTGAACCATCAACATTTCGAAACAGTAATGACATAATGAAGCCTCATTTACTGAAATCACGTGACTTGCCCAATTTGATACACATGCCGAACCTCTGATTCAAAACAAAGATTCGCAGAAATTTCGAAGCTTCATGAAGCAGTGTTTCAAAAGCAGTCAACACTAATTTGACATCTCTTTGACAAATGTTAATGTATATTGTTTAGAAGTTCACAGAGAAGTCTAAAGGAAAAGAAGGAGTGTTTGTGCAGATTTCTACTGCAATATGACCTGGTTGGGATTACACCTGTGAGAGTTCGGTGTGTTTCCAGGATTTAGGACTTCATAGCTTCACTGACCACTGGGACATTTCCAAGAATGTTTATACATCTGCAAAATTCAGATAAGACCTTTTGCATAATGAACTATGTATCCATTACTGCTGGTTCATTCGAAACTGATTGATCCACATATCATGCTTCATTCATTTATGTTTTGTTTATTTGTGCCGTAGTGTTGTGTTGGTTCATTAATTTGGGTATTTAATTCATCAAACAAATTACAATTTAAGTGGCAATACTATTATTCTGGGTTTGAATTAGATTTGTTGGTTGTTTGTTTATTCTAAGTATTGTGTTTTGTGCTGTTTTGGGTTCATCAATATATAAATTGCTACTGTCCAGTACTTCAGTATACAGAGTTCTTCACTCCCCTTTTAGACTCTTACAGTTATTGTGAATGCAACCATTAGCAAAAGTGAATCCCCCATTTTATCTAACTCATTGCAAAAGAAATTTAAGGTGAGATAGTTACAAGCTGACTACAATACAATTCTTTTAGCTTCTGCCTACACGCCAGTTGTAAGGCACGTAGAGAGAGAGAAAAAGACAATTAAAAACTGGACTGCCTCAAGCATAGGAGAATTGCAAAGCTGCTTTGAGAATACGGACTGGGACGTGTTTTTGAATGAAAGCTCTGATTTGAATGAACAGGTTATTGTGGTTTCTGACTACATCACCTTTTGTGTTGAATCTTACACTTACCAAAAGTCTTACTGTGTTTCCTAACAACAAAGACAAAGAGCTTAAAACTATTCTTATTATGAAAAAAGGATATTCCTATTAGGGACCAGTGAGGAAAAAAAAAGATAAATAAGGAGGTTAAAAGAGGAATTGGACGTGCCAAACTAAACTACAGAAATAAAACTGAAGAAAAATTTGTCCGAGGTGATATGAGGGCTGTCTGGTATGGAATTAAGAACATGGCAGATTTAAATACACCTACACAGGGAACAGTAAATGAGAAAGGCAGTGTTAATTCCCTAGCTAATGATCTGAACTTGTTTTTACACACTTTGAGAAGCATGATTTAAGCATTGTTCTTGAAGGTTTTAAACAAACACTGAGCACCTCTACATCTCTGAAATGGTACCTTCCCTATATGATTAAACAGCTGAAAGCTCTACCTTTTAACAAATCCCCCAGACCGGATGGCATTTGTGGTAGAACCCTTAATCACTGTTTGGAGAAGCTCAGTGTGGTGGTTCAATCATTGTTTCAAGCTTCATTGGATCAGGCTTTAGTTCCTCAGTTATGGAAAACCTCTACTATAATACCTATTCCTAAGCAGGAGAAGTCTCGCTCATTTAATGACTACCGGCCTATTGCATTAACTTCATTAGTTACCAAAGCCTTGGAAAGAGAGGTTAAGTCACGGCTTATGACAGTCGTGGGTGAGAAGTTAGATCCATTACAGTTTGTTTATCGTGCTAAGAGAGATGTAGATGATGCAAAACTTTGCTAGACTGCGGTTTGCTGATTTCTCCTCAGCGTTTAATACGTTGAATCCAATTAGTTTAGCAAAGAAACTCGTAAATGAATTTAATGTCAGTCACGGGCTGGTTTCATGGATCTTAGGCTTTTTAATAGGTGACAGCAGAGGGTCAAGATGAATGGAGTTTTTTCAGACACATTTTATACGTCTATTGGATCTCCACAGGTTTGTGTACTGGCATCGATTCTTTTCACACTTTATACAAATGCGTGCCGAAGTTCTCAGGATAATTGTCATGTTATTAAATATGTGGATGACACAGTTTTCCTATCCCTGCTATCACGTTCAGAGCGTGGTGATAGTCAGGCACTTAATGAGTTTATTATGTGGTGCACTGAAGCAGAGTTGCAGCTAAATATTACTAAACAAAAGAGATGGTGATTGATTTTAGAAAAAATGCTTCCAAGGTGCCACCAGTGTAGATTCACGATAAAACTCCTAATTCATGAGGAGTAGAAATATCTGGGAACTATTTTTGATACTACCTTAAAGTTTCAGCAGAACACACAGGACGTTATTAAGAAGGCTCAACAAAGAATTTTTGTGAACTTGAACTCCTTTTACGTAAAAACAAAATCTGTGGAGTTTAATGATTGTAGTTAATTATGAACGATGACACGCACCCTTCAATATGCACTTTGAGATAATACCTCCAGGTAGGCGGCTTAGAAGTATTAAGTGTCTGACCAACCTCTGTAAGTTTACTTTTGTGCCAGAGGCCATCCGTCTTTGTCATTTTTAAAGGACTCTTCATGTTCTTTCTATTATTTACAGGTTTTTATGAGTGATTGAATTTGAAGCATGTTGTAATATGTGATTGGTTTATGTGTTTTAATATGGTTGTGTTATGTTTTATGTCTGAAATAAGTTTGTTTTATTTTTATACCCTACTTTAATTACCCGTTGTGGGATTTATAAAGTGGTAAAGTATATATTGTATAAACTCCACTAAACTCCACTAACTTCCTTTAAAACACAGATGATTATGAAACTAACCCCCCATTGATTTAAAGGCTGCCTTCTCTCTCTCTCTCTCGCACACACACACACACACACACACACACACACACACACGGGAGTGTCGCTGTGCCGCTGGCCACGCCCTAACCTACATTACTAAATTAAAATTCTATAATTATCTTCAGCTAACGAGGGGGTGTTATCACTGATTAAGGGAATGAAGTGTGTGTGTGTGTGTGTGTGTGTGTGTGTGTGTGTGTGTGTATGTGTGTGTGTGTGTGTGTGTGTGTGTGTGTGTGTTGAGGGGTTATTGAACTGTTTTCATTACAATTTCAATCTCTTTTTCTTAACTCTCACCTTTTATCATCTCCAGCGTCGTTACGCTGCACTGTTTTTAATTAACCTTGTTAAGTACGTGATGGAGTGTTTCACCTCTCCTGTGACACACACACACACACACACACACACACACACACACACACATGCAGGCTGTTCATTTTGCATTATTTTTGCTCATTTTTCCATGAGCTACTCAAAATTTTGTAGAGGAGTGACATGATGACATCACTGAAAGAGAGCCCGCCAATCAGGAGCCATCATGGACCATGTTCTACTTGTGCTTTTACACGCTTCCTGTCGTACACTCTGCCAGTCTGTGACATTTTCAGCCTCAGAAAAGTGTTTTAAATGAGTGACATGACATCATTCTGAGAAATAAGACAATTTCAGAGAATGAAATAAAAAGTGACCCTGAAGTTTGTACTGAAAATCAGTAGCACTTCGTGACTCATGCAATATACAGCTGTGCAAGAATAATGACTCATAATCGCACTGGTGTCACCCAGAAGGTTCCTTTTTTAATTCTGGTTCCTGTCAAGGTTTCTTCCTCATGTCAACACAGGGAATTTTTCCTCACCATCATCACCTCTGGCTGCTCATTATAGTCAAATTTATATCTGTATCCAGATTTCTGTAAAGCTGCTGTGTGACAATGTCCATTAATTATTAAAATCTATATAAATAAATTCAAATTAAATTGAAGAGGAGTGACATAATGACATCATTCTGAAGAGGAGTGAGGCAGACGTGGTGATGCGTGAGGCAAAGAGGCATGGTGAGGTGAGGAAGGTGTGGTGATGTGAGGTGAGGTGAGGAAGGTGTGGTGATGTGAGGTGAGGAAGGTGTGGTGAGGTGTGGTGATGTGAGGTGAGGAAGGTGAGGAAGGTGTGGTGAGGTGAGGAAGGTGTGGTGATGTGAGGTGAGGTGAGGAAGGTGTGGTGATGTGAGGTGAGGTGAGGAAGGTGAGGAAGGTGTGGTGAGGTGAGGAAGGTGTGGTGATGTGAGGTGAGGTGAGGAAGGTGTGGTGATGTGAGGTGAGGAAGGTGTGGTGAGGTGTGGTGATGTGAGGTGAGGAAGGTGAGGAAGGTGTGGTGAGGTGAGGAAGGTGTGGTGATGTGAGGTGAGGTGAGGAAGGTGTGGTGATGTGAGGTGAGGTGAGGAAGGTGTGGTGATGTGAGGTGAGGTGAGGAAGGTGTGGTGATGTGAGGTGAGGAAGGTGTGGTGAGGTGTGGTGATGTGAGGTGAGGAAGGTGAGGAAGGTGTGGTGAGGTGAGGAAGGTGTGGTGATGTGAGGTGAGGTGAGGAAGGTGTGGTGATGTGAGGTGAGGAAGGTGTGGTGAGGTGTGGTGATGTGAGGTGAGGAAGGTGTGGTGATGTGAGGTGAGGAAGGTGAGGAAGGTGTGGTGAGGTGAGGAAGGTGTGGTGATGTGAGGTGAGGAAGGTGTGGTGAGGTGAGGAAGGTGAGGAAGGTGAGGTGATGTGAGGTGAGGAAGGTGAGGAAGGTGTGGTGAGGTGAGGAAGGTGAGGAAGGTGAGGTGATGTGAGGTGAGGAAGGTGAGGAAGGTGTGGTGAGGTGAGGAAGGTGAGGAAGGTGTGGTGATGTGAGGTGAGGAAGGTGAGGAAGGTGTGGTGAGATGAGGAAGGTGAGGTGATGTGAGGTGAGGAAGGTGTGGTGAGGTGAGGTGAGGAAGGTGAGGAAGGTGTGGTGAGGTGAGGAAGGTGAGGAAGGTGAGGTGATGTGAGGTGAGGAAGGTGAGGAAGGTGTGGTGAGGTGAGGAAGGTGTGGTGATGTGAGGTGAGGAAGGTGTGGTGAGGTGAGGTGAGGAAGGTGAGGAAGGTGTGGTGATGTGAGGTGAGGAAGGTGTGGTGAGGTGAGGTGAGGAAGGTGAGGAAGGTGTGGTGAGGTGAGGAAGGTGTGGTGATGTGAAGTAAGGCAGGTGTGGTGAGGTGAGGAAGGTGTGGTGATGTAAGGTGAGGAAGATGTGTTGATGTGAGGTGAGGAAGGTGAGGAAGGTGTGGTTATGTGAGGTGAGGAAGGTGTGGTGATGTGAGGTGAGGAAGGTGAGGAAGGTGTGGTTATGTGAGGTGAGGAAGGTGTGGTGATGTGAGGTGAGGAAGGTGAGGAAGGTGTGGTGAGGTGAGGAAGGTGAGGTGATGTGAGGTGAGGAAGGTGTGGTGAGGTGAGGAAGGTGTGGTGAGGTGAGGTAGGTGTGGTGACGCATGCAGTGAGGAAAGCATGGTGAGATGTGAGGTGAGGAAGGTGAGGAAGGTGTGGTGATGTGAGGTGAGGAAGGTGAGGAAGGTGTGGTGAGGTGAGGAAGGTGTGGTGATGTGAGGTGAGGAAGGTGAGGAAGGTGTGGTGAGGTGAGGAAGGTGTGGTTATGTGAGGTGAGGAAGGTGAGGAAGGTGTGGTGAGGTGAGGAAGGTGTGGTGATGTGAGGTGAGGAAGGTGAGGAAGGTGTGGTGATGTAAGGTGAGGAAGGTGTGGTGATGTGAGGTGAGGAAGGTGAGGAAGGTGTGGTGAGGTGAGGAAGGTGTGGTGATGTGAGGTGAGGAAGGTGAGGAAGGTGTGGTGATGTGAAGTAAGGCAGGTGTGGTGAGGTGAGGAAGGTGTGGTGATGTAAGGTGAGGAAGATGTGTTCATGTGAGGCGAGGAAGGTGTGGTGATGTGAGGTGAGGTAGGTGTGGTGACGCATGCAGTGAGGAAAGCATGGTGAGATGTGAGGTGAGGAAGGTGAGGAAGGTGTGGTGATGTGAGGTGAGGAAGATGAGGCAGGTGTGGTGATTTTGAGCCGAGGAAAGTGAGGAAGGTGTGGTGACGCATGCAGTGAGGAAAGCATGGTGAGATGTGAGGTGAGGAAGGTGAGGAAGGTGTGGTGATGTGAGGTGAGGAAGATGAGGCAGGTGTGGTGATTTTGAGCCGAGGAAAGTGAGGAAGGTGTGGTGACGCATGCAGTGAGGAAAGCATGGTGAGATGTGAGGTGAGGAAGGTGAGGAAGGTGTGGTGATGTGAGGTGAGGAAGATGAGGCAGGTGTGGTGATTTTGAGCCGAGGAAAGTGAGGAAGGTGTGGTGACGCATGCAGTGAGGAAAGCATGGTGAGATGTGAGGTGAGGCAGGTGTGGTGAGGTAAGGTGAGGCAGGTGTGAGTATATTAAAGGTAAACTTGAACATATGCTCTGTCCAGCCTCAGAACTGTGATCGTCACTGATCTCTCAGAAAACTAACTGACACCAAGTGCTTTTCACAGAAATGGAACCAAGAAGTGAATGTTCTCGGCCACATCACCTCCCTGGTAGAACATCTGTACCAGCTGCTGCATTATTTCCAGCTTTCTCATCACATGACTAAATGTCTCCGAATTTCTTATTCTTCTTAAACATGGCGTGTCTGTGATGTAGCGTCATTAGCAGTAATTTTCATTAAACTGCTGTTTTTTCTGGATGTAGCAGCTGCTAAAGCACGAACCTTCCACAGGTGTGGCTCTCAGTGTGTTTCTGATCTGCTCAGACTTACAGATCCCAAACCTGAGACCCGATAAACATTAATATTCACCAACACAGACATCCGAGAGAGAACTGTAGATCTATAGAGAACATGTTGCTTTCTTCTGTCGGATCTGCTCTGTATTTACATTTACATTTTATTAGAGATGCACCGATACTAACTTTCTCAGTCGATACTGATAACCAATACCGATATTCTGCCTTTTATACCTTCTTATAAATTAATAATGATTAATTCCACAATTCTGAAAGAAATGCAAATAAAAACTTTATTCTCTCCATTTCAGCAAGTCGTTTCACAGTAACTGTTATAAATAAACACAAAACACATTACTCACATTAACATTAACACATGAACTCAACTGAATTGTATTCATTCATATGAACATTGACTGAATTGTAAAAATCCTCCTGTTAGTCTCACATTCACTCTCCACAAACACAAGCATTTCTACTTCATCACTGACATCACACTGGTCATATATAATATACACTTTTTTTTTGTTGATGATATTAACTCATTAACATTAACTACAGATGAAATATACTACTCTATAAATATATTTTTCTGTGCAATATATATTTTTTTGTCAACTCATCTTCATTTAAATCTTTCAACAGTGTACTGGCCCTTTAATCTAGTGCGAGCAGCGCGGGAGGCTCGTGGGGTGTGTGTGTGTGTGTGTGTGATTAGACTTGACGCCGCTTCACTGCTGCAGTGTCCGGTGTAAAACGTTAACGATACAGAGATTACACACTGCAGTTTTATCGTCATTCCACACAAGAGACATCTTTACACACAGCACCAAATCCATGTGTTTGCCCGCCCTCTTTTGATTGACAGGATATAATCGGCTCTGATCACCGGATGTTTTTAAACTGTCGGCTGATACATCGGTGCATCTCTAGTTTTTATTCATTCATTATTTTTCTTACTTTCATAAATTTCAAAACTAAAAATCAAGAATTTAACTTCACACTAACATTTGATGATGTCATAATGACTGTTACAGTAGCTGACCAATCAGAAGCTTCACTTTAATTTTAGTTCTGTTTTCTATTTTTGAGAGAGTCGAGGTCCCCCCCCACACACACACACACTTAAAGGCAGCAATTAACAGTCATTTCAGTTTAGAAATGTTTTCCTCCATACGAGTGTGTGTGTGTGTGTGTTTTGCCAGCATACTTTAGAAAAATGGTCTGAGCCGATAAGCCAGAATAATCCGCACTGTCTACACAACGGAGTGTGAAATCTGTCTCACTTTCCTGTCTGTCTCTTCATGGATATCTGTATGTACGTGTGTGTGTGTGTGTGTGCCCGCCCTGTCAGGCTCCAGTAAAAATACAGAGTAGAGAGCATCTCTGTGGCCCTGTGTCTGACACTGTGCTCCAAATCTCTCTAACAGCCTCTTCCCTACAACATGCACCAGCATGTCACTATTGTCTCTCCTCTCCCGTCTCTCTCTCCTGTCTCTCTTCTTCATTCTCTGTTCTCTCTCCCCTCCAGGCTCTCTCTCCCATCTCCCTCTCCTGTCTCTCTTCTCCTGTCTCTCTCTCCAAACTCTCTCTCCTGTCTCTCTTCTTCTTTCTCTCTTCTCCTGTCTCTCTTTTTCCATCTCTCTCTCCTGTCTCTCTCTCCTGTCTATCTCTCTCTCCTATCTCTCTCTGCTGTCTCTCTCTCCTGTCTCTCTTTTTCCATCTCTCTCTCTCTCTCTCCTGTCTCTCTCTCCTGTCTCTCCTCTCCTGTCTCTCCTCTGGACACTGGTTATTTATTAGTTAGTTATATCCTGCTGCTTGAATCTGTAATATCACTCTGCTCATAGTTTTTAATAAACACAGAGATCATGCAGGACTGAAATGATAAAAGACCGTTTTACATCAATAAAAACAAACACACAGCACAAATATTGTAATCTCTGGTCCACATTCAGAGTAAATAAAATCGTTAGCAGACTCTTTGTGCTAAACTGCTTGCTAAAAAAACGGACCAAGGACATCAATTTGGATTTTATTGACAGCTGGGACATTTTGTGGAAAAGGCTGTGGTTTTATTGCAGATTCGCTGTGAGGCTGAAACTCTGTGAGTTGATCAGTAAGCTATGAGAAGACAATCAACCACATCTGTAGAAGATCATATAGTGAGTAATGAAAACTCCTCCAGGGCAGACACTTTAGAATGGTCATGTGAAGGAAACAGGTAAAGTGAGGTAAAGTTACAGAGAGTAGAAGTGTGTTGTTTTTAAAATGTAAAAAAAATGAAAAAGAAACAAATGGCTCAGTCAGAGGACAATAGACTCCTGTACAATGTGATGTTCCTGAGTCACACTGCAATCTGTGCCTGGTGTTTGGAACGTATCCCAGCTCAGATATGTCAAACATTATTTATGATTTACAAATTATGATTTTATCCATGTCACAATTTCCCCAGGAGCGTAATGCCCATGCAGACATACTTTTATTTCTAAACTAAAACACAAAGAAAGACAAGACGAGGCAATCTTAACAGGGACACAATATTCAAGGAACTACAACTAACAGGAAGACATGCAGAGTTATACAGGGTCTACAGCTGGAGGTTTACACAGCAGGACAGGAAGTGAGTCATAATACAGAAGAAGAGATTCTTACATCGAATCAGGTTGCCCTCTGGCAGTGTGGAGGGGAACTGTCCATGTCAGGATAAGCTGCTGCAACAATTTTATCCATCCATCCATCCATCCATCTTCTATACCGCTTTATCCTTTTCAGGGTCGCGGGGAAACCTGGAGCCTATCCCAGGGAGCATGGGGCACAAGGTGGGGTACACCCTGGACAGGGTGCCAGTCCATCGCAGGGCACAATCACATACACACTCACACACCCATTCATACACTACGTACACTTTAGACACGCCAATCAGCCTACCATGCACGTCTTTGGACTGGGGGAGGAAACCAGAGTACCCGGAGGAAACCCCCGCAGCACGGGGAGAACATGCAAACTCCACACACACAGGGCTACGGCAGGAATCGAACCCCCGACCCTGGAGGTGAGGCGAACGTGCTAACCACTAAGCCACTGTGCGCCCGCAACAATTTTATCTTTTTTAAAAATTTTGTGAAGAATTGATGAAGAATCTAACAAGACACAAAATCTCTTCATAAAGGAGTCAGCATTTAGAGTCAGCATTTTAAGTTCAAAAGTTATGTCAATATTTACATGGGGAAAGTTCCACATAGAGTCACGTTACACAGCTGCTTACATGGATTTACTGAGTTCCACATTCAGATAATTGAAATCACCTGCATGTAGTTCAAATTTTTGAGGATGCACAATTTGTCTTGAGTAGAAGGTTCTGAGATGTGGATTTACGATATCATCGAGACCGCCGCCTTTTAACAAAAACACTCACCTTTAAAACTTAAAAAAAATTTGCAAGAAAAAGCCTTTATTTGTCACAAATACATTACAGCACAGTGAAAGTTGTTATTCACTTATCCCAGCCTGTTAGGAAGCAGAGATCAGGGTCAAGGACCAGTGTCAGGTTCAGTGGCAGCTTGGCAGTGCTGGGGCTTGAACCCCCAACCTTCTGATCAGTACGATGTTTCATGTCTTGATTCTTGGGGGTTTTTTTTGTGTGTTTTGGCTCCAACCTTGATTTGGGATTTGTGTTCAGCATTGTTTTTCTGTTTAATAAATATCACCTGCACTTGCATTCAGCATGGGCCCGGTTCTGACTGAAGTAACAGAACTTAAATAGTAAAACTAATCACAGTGAAACTGAACACAGGTGTGTAACAGGAGTAATGAAGCGGTGGTGGTGGCTGCTGGGAAATGTGGTCAAAGGGGGCCATTTTGTGAGGCTGCAATGTATCATCATGATTCAGAAAACAGGTCAACACACTCAGCTAGCCATGTGTCCATTAGTGGCATTTTCACAGAGGGATTTTTTTATATGTATAAAGGAACTAGCTACTGGCAGACGCATGTGCACTGTTTCTGTTAGCTCTGAAATGCATGGCTCTGTGTGGTGGTGTAGTGAAGCTACTGCTACTCAAAAAACAGATGAGAAAATGATGAAAAAGTGAAGCATATTGTGGTGTGTGTGTGTGTGTGTGTGTGTGTGTGTGTGTGTGTGTGTCTGTAAAGTGCAAAGGTTGTGGCTCCCTCAATGTCCTACAGGGGGCAACAGAACTAAAGCCATAAAATAATACAGCTCTCATTGGATTTCCTCCACTCTACTTTTTCATCTCTTCTATTCACTTTAATAACACCAACATTAAAACACCTAGGAAAGACCTCTGACCGGTGACCTCTGCTGAGCCATTTATTCAGTACATACTGATCAGTATAAGCGGTAATCATGAATACAATCCGGACATACTATGAGGTGTGGATTCTGACAGCTCTTCCATGCCAGTCCCGTTGCATTATGGGATAGCGCAGTATCCACAGTGTCCAGTGGTTCCATGCTGAAGAATCGGAGTGGAAACAGTAGGTCATCCGGGTATTTCTCGACTACTGTGTTACGGATACTGAGAATTCGGACATACTACTCCTTTGGCGTACTGCTTTCCACCTACTGTGTAGTAAGGTAGTAGGGATATTCAGATGCAGCTTCAGTGATGGGAGAAGGTGTGTGTGTGTGTGTGTGTGTGCGTGTGTGTGTGTGTGCGTGTGTGTGTGTGTGTGTGTGTGTGTGTGTGTATGTTGTTGTTGTAACCTGTGACAGTTTTGTTGAGAGCTGGAAGGTGTGTCTCAGTCCAGATAATTCTAAAAATGTGA
>NC_071262.1:31818608-31823608 GCF_023375685.1 Ictalurus furcatus | reverse complement strand
GCAGTGAGACAGTGTGAGACATCAAGACAGTGTGAGACAGTAAAACAAATTGAGTGCAGTGTTGTTATAATGAAGTGTGTGTGCATGCGTGTGTGTGTGTGTTTGTATGAGAGAGAGAGAGAGAGAGATTGAGTGTGTGTGTGTGTGTGTGTGTGTTTACCCTGTTAGTCGTGTGTAGTGTGTGAGGTGGGACAGACAGGACAGTGTGTGTTTAATAAACTGAGGACACTGTAATAAAAACAACAACAAAAAATAATAATTTCTGATAAAAATAGAGAAACTTGTTTACAGTTTTATGATTATGATGTAATAATTTTGTAAAGATTCAAATTTCTCAGAGCTTCAGAATTTAAAAAAAGTGTGAATAATAAAATATAAAGATGTAAAACAGTGCAGAGTGGAACAGCAGGACACGTAAACACATGATTATTATACACACGCATATCAAATTAAATCAATTAAACATCAAATACCTTCATGTCTTATTCCTTCTACAGCTTTAATTCACTCTGAGTGTTGTTTATTCGTGTGTGTGCGTGTGTGTGCGTGTGTGTGTGTGTGTGTGTGTGTGTGTGTGTGTGTGTGACTCGGAGGGATTTAATCACATAAAATAGCATGAGAACTACAGAGAACCTTTAGAACCTGATGTGATAATCATGTCAGTTTTAATGAAACATTCACAGATTCCAGTTTTATGTTAATGTCTCATGAATATTCAAATTAGTGCAATGGAAGTGGAAGCTGTAATAAACTCCTGACTGTATAACAGTGTTGAGCGTAGTGTGTGTGTGTGTGTGTGTGTGTGTGTGTGTGTGTGTTCTACATTTGTCTGTATCAAACCTGGAATGAGTTCTTGGACAGAGTTTTGAGATGAAGCCTAAACAGGAAATAAAACACGATACACACGCTGAGTGTGAACACTTCTGTCTTTCCTCATTGTCACCATACAATAAACCCTCATTCTGATGTGTGTGTGAGTGTGTGTGTGTGTGTGTGTGTGTGAGTGTGTGTGTGTGTGTGAGAGTGTGGGTGTGTGTGTGTGTGTGTGTTTGTGAGTGTGTGTGTGAGAGTGTGGGTGTGTGTGTGTGTGTGTTTGTGAGTGTGTGTGTGAGAGTGTGGGTGTGTGTGTGTGTGTCTGTGTGTGTGTGTATGTGTGTCTGTGTGTGTATGTGTGTCTGTGTGTGTGTGAGAGAGAGAGAGAGTGTGTGTGTGTGTGAGTGTGTCTCTGTGTGTGAGAGAGCGAAAGAGCGTGTGTGTGTGTGTGAGAGAGAGAGAGAGAAAGAGTGTGTGTGAGTGTATCTGTGTGTGTGAGAGAGAGAGCATGTGAGTGTGTGAGAGAGAGAGAAAGCGTGTGTGTGTGTGTGTGTGTGTGTGTGTGTGTGTGTGTGTGTGTGTGTGTGAGTGTGTGTGTGTGTGAGAGAGAGACAAAAGAGTGTGTGTGAGTGTGTGTGTGAGAGAGAAAGAGTGTGTGTGAGTGTGTCTGTGTGTGTGTGTGTGTGTGTGTGTGTGTGTGTGTGAGTCTGTGTGTGTGTGTGAGAGAGAGAAAGAGTGTGTGTGAGTGTGTGTGTCTGTAAATTTTTTCCTGCTATGACTCACAGCAAACACACTGCACTGTCCTAAACTGTACACAGCATTCCTCTGGTCTGATTGGTTTGTTTGTGGAGTGTGGAATCTTCACACTGGGTTTAATCCACCAATCACAGCGCAGGAAGTCGCTTAGTTGTTTGATCTCTCTCTCTCTCTCTCTCTCTCTCTCTCTCACACACACACACACACACACACACACACACACACACACACACACAGACACTCACACATTTTTAGACAATTCTTGCATCCTCACACCACGGGCTGTGTATTTTTACACAGAGTGATAGTTTGTGGTGGAAACAGTGTGTTTGGGAGTCACCTGGTCTCCATGGTGACCCCGACGCCGGAGCCTGCAGGACGATGTGGCAACGTTTCAGTCCTGACTAATCGCATTACACCGACCTGCTGCTTTCCATTCGCTGTGAACCACAGGCATTTGGTTTTGTCCCAAATCCATCGTTTCTGGTAAAGATCCATCGTTCTCCAAATGTCACACACACACACATACAAACACACACACAAACACAAACACACACACAAACATACACACACACACACACACACACACGGTCAGAGCATATTTACAGCACTGTACACCAGGAGAAAGTGTTTCTCTCCATCTCAGTTTTTCTTTTCATTTGTAAGAAACACTGTGTGTGTGTGTGTGTGTGTGTGTGTGTGTGTGTGTGTCCTTCAGCAAGTCGGATTAAGCAGACAGAAGAAGTGCCCTAGCTGCATCTGATTAAGGGGACACTCTGTGCACTTACACTTCAGTAATTTAACCTAAACATATGTTTAACCGTTCCTATACATTACATTATCACAAAAAGTGGATTAAAAATGTTTACATTCTGAATCGAGTTAAAAGCACGTAAAATGGATCCTTCAATCGATATTCCCAAAGTCGACTTCGAAGCTGCTTCAGTACAAAATGGATTCAGGAACAGGAAATGAAGCGAGCGAACAGGAGAAGCATGGTGGTGGTGGTAGTGTTTCCTCTGACACACAGAGAGGATTGTGGGTAAAAAGTACAACTGGAGTTCAGGTGGGTTAATGCTCCAGCTGTGTTCGGGTCAAGGTTAAGGTCAGGGTGAGGGATTGTTTAGTTGCTTGGGGGCGGGGTTTGTGTAAGGGGTGGAGTCAGGACTAATAGAATTTATTACAGCTCCATTTCTCCAAATTCCAATGTTAGAATCCCTAAAATTCTCTAAACCTGAATCAGCACATTCAGCTTTATATTTAGTCCTGGTCTAAGTCTCATGTGCACTCAGGTGGGGGGAAGGGATTCTAAGGACCCTAATGACCTGAACGACCCTGACGATCTTAACGACCCTAATGAGGACCTTTGCGCTTCAGGACCCCAATGACTTTAAACCTGACTGATCTCATTAGCTGACCAGTTCCAGTGTTTTGGTCTTGCTGCAATTCCTGTGTTCACTTGGGTTGATGGTGATGACCCTGATGACCTAAACGACCCCTCGACTCTGTCTTCACTCTTCACAGGTAGATCTCTCGCTTGGAGCCCTGGCTGGAGGGCGTGGTTGCTGCCGTTTGACTCAGCGGGATTTCCTCCATGGTGCACTCCTTCGCACCCTCGCCACCTGCGGAGTAGGCACTAGTGTAAGGGGCCATGAAGCGGATGTTGGGCATTTTGTTGGTGGCCCCGCCCCCGAGTTCCTCCCCCATGGGCTTGGGGCTTCCGTTGGCCATCAGCGGCTCCTGAGGCTCCCGCTCCTGGTAAGGCACGAAGGTGGAGAGTTTCGATGCGCTCTTGGAGATTTTGTTGTTGCGGTTTGGTGACGGCATCCAGCAGGAATCTGAGTGTCCGAACTCACTGCACTCACGAGTACAGTTCCCCGTCATCGCCACGTCGGGAAGCGACCTCAGATCTGGAACAAAGCACAAAGAGAAAAGAATCCGAAAATTAGCAAAGCTTCGATTTTGTAACTGTCCTGCTGTCGCAATGGCTCAGTAAACCTGAAATATTTATTCGGGTTGTGATTTTACATTTAAAATGATTAAATTCAGTGATCATCGATCCTCAAATAATCCAGAAACAGAGACCCAGCGTCTCAAAAAGCCCTTTGTGTTCATACAAAAACAGACAAATGTCTCAGAACATCAAAATGTTATGTATGTATTCCTTTCATCGTTGGGTCCTCTATACACACACACACACACACACACACACACACACACTGTAAACCATCAGAAAACCCAAAATAACAGCATGATGTAAAAGGTCACACTTCCTGTGCAGCAGAAATCTGAATGTGCTAACCTTTCCTCAGGCCATGACATCACATCATCCTCAACTGCAAAGACTCATGGGTAATATTTATTCCCCTAAATGTCCTGCTTCGGGCAGCACTGACACACACACACACACACACACACACACAACAGAATTTGACAGTACAGTTTTATTCCTCAGTGGGGAAAATGAAGAAAACAAAAGCTTCTCATTTCTACTGAAATTGTTGCACATTTTTTGTATTTATTTATTTATTTATTTATTTTAAATCTTCATGCTTGAAGCATTTGTTCTGTATGTATCCACTGTGTTTAATGTTTATTAATGAAGCGTACAACATAAATAAAGTAAGCGCCGCTGTTATTACACACACACACACACACACACACAATTGTTTTTGTTGTTTTTTTGCATCCATCTGTCACTTTTCATTGCTTACAGGAACCTGAGGATTCTGTGCTGTGGACGGTGACGGTTAAAATAAAAAAAACATTTATTTTCTAACTATATCACTCTTCTTCCAAACTCATTTGCTCATTTGCTAATTGGGGGCGGAGCTTGTACGAATTAAAGGATCTATACATGCACAGATATACAGCAGCTTTCTTTCTTCACAACCAGGAAGCTTCCTGCTGAGTTTTATCTTTTCATCCTTAACACACCGGAATCAGCACCTGTGTGTGTGTGTGTGTGTGTATGTGTGTGTGTGTGTCTGGCTCTCTTCATCTTTCCATCAGAGACTTGGAGGAGGAATATTCCACTCTGGCACACTTTCATCTCCTGCCTTCAAATCCCAGATCAGCTCTGAACCAGAGAGACAGACTGACAAATATGTAGATAGATAGATAGATAGATAGATAGATAGATAGATAGAACGAACTCCCTTCTCAATATGAGTACCATAGGCATTAGAATAATCTGTATGTGTATGTGTGTCATTATTCCTCACTCTCCTCCAGGAACCTCACAGCTAATATTTAATATATACAGTCATCTCACTGCATCCCATAATAGTCGGAGGTGTGAAGTAGGGAACCGCCCCTGGTTGCCGTGGGTGACAGGTGTGAAGCACAGTAACAGGAGAACAGGTTGAGTGCCACCACACAATCCCCATATCCCACAATCACCCGAGTGAGAGGGCAGCCACTGAGCTAAC
>NC_071262.1:31806108-31813608 GCF_023375685.1 Ictalurus furcatus | reverse complement strand
CCTGAAAAGTTCAAAAAGATCAGAAGTGGAGATGTGAAGAAAGGAAAAGGAAGAGGAGATATGATGTATCTGCTGAGTGACGCATCCTGAGGCTGATGTGGGTGGAGCTTATGATAAAGCTAACTTGTTCAAAAACAGGATCATGTGACCATGCATAAAATGTAGCATAAAATTCTGATTTTAATTACAGAATTAAAACGTTAACTACGTAAAGTTATATATCCAGTGTTAGCAAGGTAAGATTAACGCTAGCTAAATTACGCAAGTAGCAGATTAGCTCAGTGCTGTGTGTTACTCAGCTAGATCAGGTCATGCAAATACAGGAAGAGAGATGGAAAGAAAATAGAAGAGGAAATAACGAGGGAGGGATGAAGAAATGAAATGAGGACTGTGGGCAGCTGATAACATGACGTGATGACGTGATAATGTCATTGTGTGATTGTGTGATGACGTCATTGTGATTATGTGATTGTGTGATTATGTGATTGTGATGACGTGATGTGATTGTGTGAGTGTGATTATGTGATTGTGATGACGTGATGTGATTGTGTGATTATGTGGTTGTGTGATGAAGTAATTGTGATTATGTGATTGTGTGATTATGTGATGAAGTAATTGTGATTGTGCGATTGTGTGATGACATGATTGTGTGATTGTGATTGTGATGATGTGATTGTGATTGTGTGATTATGTGATGAAGTAATTGTGATTGTACGATTGTGTGATGACGTGATTGTGATGACATGATTGTGATTGTGTGATTGTGATGAAGTGATTGTGATTGTGTGATTATGTGATTGTGTGATTGTGATTGTAATGACGTGATTGCGATTATGTGATTGTGTGATTATATGATGAAGTGATTGTGATTATGAGATTGTGTGATTGTGTGATTATATGATGAAGTGATTGTGATTATGAGATTGTGTGATTGTGTGATTGTGTGATTGTGATGACGTGATTGCGATTATGTGATTGTGTGATTATATGATGAAGTGATTGTGATTATGAGATTGTGTGATTGTGTGATTATGTGATTGTGATGACGTGATTGCGATTATGTGATTGTGTGATTATGTGATGAAGTGATTGTGATTATGAGATTGTGTGATTGTGTGATTGTGTGATTGTGATGACGTGATTGCGATTATGTGATTGTGTGATTATATGATGAAGTGATTGTGATTATGAGATTGTGTGATTGTGTGATTATGTGATTGTGATGATGTGATTGCGATTATGTGATTGTGTGATTATATGATGAAGTGATTGTGATTATATAATTGTGTGATTATGTGATGACGTCATGCTGGGATGACGTGATTATGTGATGATGTGATAGTGACGTACCTGTCAAACCCTTTCACCTGTAAGTTACTCTACAGATCCTCAGCATATCTTCATACAAAAAAGCAAAACATCTCAAATCCATTCGAGACTCATCGTCTGATCCACTGATGTGTTTAAAGGACACAGGGTCCAAAAAGCTGTAAAAAAGTTCAGAAACTTCACAAAGTTTTTCTCTGAGGTTTGTTTGCTTTCATGTGCAAGTTTCTATCCCCAGACAAAAAAAAACAAAAAAAGTTTGTGGTTGCGACAGAAAGACAGACGCAGAGAGAGACAGGTATTCACCGTTTTCCTTCACACCTTCTGGGTGAAAAAAATTAAAAACACTGATTTGAGTTTGAGGAAAAGACGAGTGTTTAGTGCAGTCTCTTTTGGCCGGCCCCCTTCTCTCTGCCACGGTTCGATACGCCACCTACAAGAGGATAAATACCACTTACTGCTCATACACTGCTCATATACCGCTCATAGACTGCTCATACACTTCACATATACTGCTCATACACTGCTCATACACTGCTCATATACTGCTCATACACTGCTCGTATACTGCTCATAACTCACCAGCGCATGCACAATACACACATAGTGTACTGAGAGTGATTAATGGTGCTTATAATCAGTTAGAGAATAAACCTTCATCTGTGTGTGTGTGTGTGTGTGTGTGTGTGTGTGTGTGTGATAGTAGAGCTGCAAATCACAGGTTTATATTAATGCACTTGTCCTAAAATGTTATCGTTTCTATAGTAACAGCTCATTCACAGGGACATAAATGGATTAAAGGCTGTGTGGAATCGTTGATACAGTCAAGTTTTCTGTAAAGAGAAATGTGTTCCCTTTCAAATGGAACTCCACGTTGCATTTAGCATAACACTATGGGAGCACCCTTGCGTGCGACCGGAATTGGAAGCTTGTGTAAAATCATGCCTACCTGCCATGACCAGGTGACGTGGCAATAAAGCGCGTCACATGATATATATATATATATATATATATATATATATATATATATATATATATATATATATATATATATATATATATATGGCACCTGTGAACCACGCCATCAGCCTTATTATCTTCAGCGAGACTGCATGTCGGTCGTTTGTGTAAAGAAGCAAAAAGACGCTTCATTTCTCCTCTATATTTTCTAAAAATCTCTGGACTTTTCTATCCCTTTTTAAAAAAAAAGAGAGAAAGAAAGAATGAGCGAGTGAGAATTCAGAAAGTGTGTTACGCCTTGCTCCCGTTTCATCACGGGGGGAAACGGACACACTTTCTATCTGAAGTATTTAGGGGTGGAGCATGCCACAGCAGCCGTCGAGGGGTCTGACCGTGAGCAATGTGAACGCTTTACGATTAGGCAACTCTGCTCACGACTTGCTCTCTTCTCGGCAGAAGGAGATGGCTTTCAGAGCCTCATGGATCTGGGCCAGCCGCTGCCGAGGCAACCAACCGGCTCAGGTCCTGAGGATTTTGTATGGATCTGCAAGAGGAGCAGGAGACGAGTGAGGCTCAGGTAAGGTAAGGGTGCTCCTATACTGTTATGCTAAATGCAACGTCTCGTTCCCTTCTCAGGGAACAGGGTTACATGCGTAACCCCGACGTTCCCTTTCAAAGGGAACTTCGACGTTGCATTTAGCATAACAGTAAGGGCGCTCCCATACTGTTATACTAAATGCAACGTCGAAGTTCCCTTTGAAAGGGAACAGGGTTACATGCATAACCCCGACGTTCTATGGCCCCTTTGTCAAAAAGAAAGGGAATACAGCAGTTATTTCCTGGTCCGCAAAAAAGATGGGAATATGCAGCCAATTTTAGATCTGCATCATCTGAACCGTACTCTTCGGACATACAGTTTCAAGATGCTGACGCTCAAACTTATCATGCCACAGATTCAGTTTGAGGAATGGTTTGTGACGATAGATCTGAAAGATGCATATTACCACATAGGAATATTACCCAGTCATTGTGGTTGTTTTGTTGGGGTTGTTGGGTGTGGTGTTATAATGTGTAAAATGCAAATTTCCAATAAAAATTCTATGATAAAAAAAAAAGGAATATTGCCCAGTCACAGGAAGTTCCTGAGGTTTGCGTTTGGAGACAATGCATACCAATATCGGGTTCTTCCCTTCGGGCTAGCTTTATCCACTCACACCTTCACAAAGTGCATGGATGCTGCTCTGGCTCCCTTGAGACTCCAGGGCACCCGTGTACTAAACTACCTGGATGACTGGTTAATTCTAGCATGATCCAGGGAACTGGTGCTTCAACATCGAGATGTTGTTCTTGCCCACATGAGAAGCTTGGGGCTCAGGTTGAACCTCAAGAACAGTATGCTTTCTCCAGTGCAGAGGACAACTTTTCTAGGGATTATATGGGATTCTACTACGATGAGGGCGTTTCTATCCCCAACACATGTAGGATCGATCCTATCTACATTGAGCAATATAAAGCTGGGTCTGGGCATCCCCTCAAGTCTCTATGAGAGACTGTTGGGCCTTATGGCAGCAGCAGCCAACGGTGGTGACTGAAAGGTTGGAGGTTTTGTCCGAAGATGAAACCTCTGAGAGTAACCAGTGTCATGCGGCGATGCCTACATGCTCTGAGTATTTGGAGGTGTCCTCAGTTTCTAGCCTTGGGTCACACTCTAGGGGTGTCTCCTTATTACAACATGGTAATGACAGATGCCTTCCTCACGGGCTGGGGTGCAGTCTTAGATGGCTGTCCAGCTCACGTCTTTGGAGCGGCCCTTATCTGGAGTGGCATATAAATCGCCTGGATATGTGGGCCGTATTCCTAGCACTGAAGTCCTTTCTTCAATTAAGAGATCACCATGTGTTAGTGTTAGTGACAGACAATACAGCAGTGGTCTCATATATCAACCACCAGGGAGATGGTGTTCATTCACGCCCCCCTGTTCAGGCAGGTGCAACTAATTCTTCTCAGGGCAGAGGGAAAGTTCTTGTCAGTGAGTGCAATGTACATTCCTGGCAGCTAGAATGTGGGGGCAAACATCCTTTCTAGGCAGGGGCTGAGGCCTGGGGGTTGGAGGCTCCATCCACAAGTGGTGGCATCCATATGGCGGAGGTTCGGCCAAGCGGAAGTGGATGTGTCCGCCTCCGAGGAGACAACACACTGCCCTCTGTGGTTTGCCCTCACTCCTCCCACACCACTAGGGCTGGACGCCATGGCGCACATGTGGCCGAGGTCGCATCTATATGCTTTTCCCCCAATCGCACTGCTCCCGCAAGTTCTAGCGAGAGTTTGCCAATACCGTCTATGTTTGCTGTTAGTAGCACCTTATTGGCCAGCTTGAATATGGTTCTCATAGATAATATCCCTGCTAGACGGCACTCCTTGGGAGATTCCCATCTGCAGGGATCTATTGTCTCAAGCCGGAGGGGTGATTTATCACCCTCGGCTAGAACTATGGAAACTGTGGGTCTGGAACCTGAGGGGCACCAACTCAAAGATTCTGGTCTCACAACTGAGGTTGTAGAGACCATGTTGAACCCTAGAGCACCATCCACGAGGAAATTGTATGCACTCAAGTGGTGGCTTTTTGTGTTGTGGCATGAGGAACGTCAGCTAGACCCAGTGAACTGCACAATAGCTACAGTCCTGGAGTTCTTACAAGGACGTTTCTCAGCAGGGTTGGCTCCTTCTACAATCAGGGTTTATGTGGCCACCATTTCGGCCAGCCATGCCCCTGTTGATGGAGCCTCTGTGGGGCAACATTCTCTAACTTCTAGGTTTATGTGCGGTGTCAGGTGGCTGAGGCCCATCTACAGGCTGCGCATACCTTCCTGGGACCTTTCCCGGGTCCTGGAAGGTCTGTCAGGGGCCCCTTTTTAGCCCTTATAGTCAGCCTCTGAGAAGCTTCTGACTCTAAGGATAGCTCTTCTGCTGGCCCTCTCAAGCGAGTAGGAGATCTACAAGCTCTCTCTGTTGCCCCTTCGTGCCTTGACTTTACCCCTGGATTAGCCAAGGACTTCCAGTATCCTAGGCTGGATTATATTCCTAAGGTGCCTACATCTGCTTCCCAGCCTGTGGTGTTGCAGGCTTTCTGCCCTCCTCCATTTCCCTACACCGGAACAAGAGAGAATGCACCTGCTGTGTCCAGTATGGGCTCTCTGTACTTACGTCCACCGCCCCAGCCAGTGGCCTAAGTCAGAGCAGCTGCTGGTCTGCTTTGGCGGCGACAGTAGAGGTGATGATGTGTCAAAGCAGCACATCTCTAATTGGATAGTGGAAGCAATCTCTATCGCTTATGAGGTGCGCTGTCTCACTACACCTCTGGGCATAAGGGCTCATTCCACTAGGGGGTTGCCTACTCGAAGGCTCTGTCCAATGGGGTATCCTTACAGGATGTGTGTGCTGCTTCAGGGTGGTCTACGCCACACACGTTCATTCGAAATTACAGCCTGGATATTCATTCCACCCCGGGCTCAAGTGTCTTGCAGTGACCCTCGGGGTTGGGTCTTTTTGAACAGGCCGTTCCCTTGGTATGACGGAGTGGGTATTCTCGTTCCCATAGTGTTACGCTAAACGCAATGTGGAGTTCTCTTTGAAAGGCAACGTCTGGGTTACACATGCGTCGCTTTGCCATACTGGGGCAGGCCTGTGAATTGTGTCTTCGCTTCAGATAATAGAGGCTGACGGCGCAGTTCACAGGTGCAGTTTATATATCATGTGGCGCGCTTAATTGCCACATCACCTGATCATGGCAGGCCTATAAATAGGCATGATGTTACACAAGTTTCAGATACTGGTGGTGCGAGGGCTCTTCCGACAGCGTTCAGCTAACGCAACATCTTGTTCTTTTCTCAGGGAACAGAGTTACATGTGTAACCCAGATGTTTACGGTAGGAGTCTCCAGTGTCAGCGCTGTGTAACAGTCAGAGGTAAAGCTGTAACTGTAAGTTTTCCACATCTTCAGTACAGAGAATAAATAGAGAGAATAAAGAGAGAGAATAGAGAGAGAATAGAGAGAGGGAATAAAGAGAGAGAATAGAGAGAGGGAATAAAGAGAGAGAGAATAAAGAGAGGGAATAAAGAGAGAGAATAAAGAGAGGGAATAGAGAGAGTAAAGAGAGAGAATAGAGAGAGAATAGAGAGAGGGAATAAAGAGAGAGAGAATAAAGAGAGGGAATAAAGAGAGAGAATAAAGAGAGAGAATCGAGAGAGGGAATAAAGAGAGAGAATCGAAAGAGGGAATAAAGAGAGAGAATAGAGAGGGGAATAAAGAGAGAGAATAGAGAGAGAATAAAGAGAGAGAATAGAGAGAGGGAATAAAGAGAGGGAATAGAGAGAGAGAATAGAGAGAGGCAATAGAGAGAGAGAATAAAGAGAGAGAATCGAGAGAGGGAATAAAGAGAGAGAATAGAGAGGGGGAATAAAGAGAGAGAATCGATAGGGGGAATAGAGAGAGAGAATAAAGAGAGAGAATAAAGAGAGAGATGGTGAGGGAATGAGTCTTTATAGCTGCTATAACATAAGTGAGAACAGGAACTCACTCATTACAGTTGTGCACTGTTGTGTTGTGTTGTGTTGTGTTGTGCACTGTTGTGTTGTGTTGTGTTGTGCACTGTTGTGTTGTGTTATGTTATGCACTGTTGTGTTGTGTTGTGTGTATATTGAGACCCTGGTTGTGTTTCTCGGAGCGTGTTCACTCCTGCTGTCATATTTAGATTGTATTCTGATCAGATTTTAACCTCATACATTTACACTCTTGTTTAAACACGCGCCTGTCCGATGCTTCAGACTGAAATCTCATGAAATATGAAAGTGTGAATCCCAGTACATTACCATTAAAAGGCTGAAAGTGTGAAATACACAAAGCTCAAACAAGTCCTGAAACATGAGTGTGAAAACATTATTCTCTCTCTCTCTCTCTCTCTCTCTCTCTCTCTCTCCATCCCAGTGTGTGTTGGTCTCGCTCGTCCCCACAGACTGATGTTAGCCATTATCACAAACACACACGTCCACACTTACTGCCTCTGCAAATTAATTTTGTGCTGGCAAACGACTCCAGAACAGTTTTAATGATGAATATTCATGAGCTGGATCTTCTGATGAATATTCATGAGATGCTAATATTTCATGCTGGACCTCCTCATCGACGTCTCAAAAAACATACTTTATACTTCTACT
>NC_071262.1:31786108-31801108 GCF_023375685.1 Ictalurus furcatus | reverse complement strand
GAGTGAAGGTGTAGTGAGTGAGTGAGTGAGTGAGTGAAGGTGTAGTGAGTGAGTGAAGGTGTAGTGAGTGAGTGAAGGTGTAGTGAGTGAGTGAGTGAGTGAGTGAAGGTGTAGTGAGTGAGTGAGTGAGTGAGTGAGTGAAGGTGTAGTGAGTGAGTGAAGGTGTAGTGAGTGAGTGAGTGAGTGAGTGAAGGTGTAGTGAGTGAGTGAAGGTGTAGTGAGTGAGTGAGTGAGTGAGTGAAGGTGTAGTGAGTGAGTGAGTGAAGGTGTAGTGAGTGAGTGAGTGAGTGAGTGAAGGTGTAGTGAGTGAGTGAGTGAAGGTGTAGTGAGTGAGTGAGTGAGTGAGTGAAGGTGTAGTGAGTGAGTGAAGGTGTAGTGAGTGAGTGAGTGAGTGAGTGAAGGTGTAGTGAGTGAGTGAGTGAGTGAGTGAAGGTGTAGTGAGTGAGTGAGTGAGTGAAGGTGTAGTGAGTGAGTGAGTGAGTGAAGGTGTAGTGAGTGAGTGAGTGAGTGAGTGAGTGAAGGTGTAGTGAGTGAGTGAGTGAGTGAAGGTGTAGTGAGTGAGTGAGTGAGTGAAGGTGTAGTGAGTGAGTGAGTGAGTGAGTGAAGGTGTAGTGAGTGAGTGAGTGAGTGAAGGTGTAGTGAGTGAGTGAGTGAGTGAAGGTGTAGTGAGTGAGTGAGTGAGTGAGTGAAGGTGTAGTGAGTGAGTGAGTGAGTGAGTGAAGGTGTAGTGAGTGAGTGAGTGAGTGAAGGTGTAGTGAGTGAGTGAGTGAGTGAAGGTGTAGTGAGTGAGTGAGTGAGTGAGTGAGTGAAGGTGTAGTGAGTGAGTGAGTGAGTGAGTGAGTGAGTGAAGGTGTAGTGAGTGAGTGAGTGAGTGAAGGTGTAGTGAGTGAGTGAGTGAGTGAGTGAAGGTGTAGTGAGTAAGTGAGTGAGTGAGTGAGTGAAGGTGTAGTGAGTGAGTGAGTGAGTGAAGGTGTAGTGAGTGAGTGAGTGAGTGAGTGAGTGAAGGTGTAGTGAGTGAGTGAGTGAGTGAGTGAGTGAGTGAAGGTGTAGTGAGTGAGTGAGTGAGTGAAGGTGTAGTGAGTGAGTGAGTGAGTGAGTGAAGGTGTAGTGAGTAAGTGAGTGAGTGAGTGAGTGAAGGTGTAGTGAGTGAGTGAGTGAGTGAAGGTGTAGTGAGTGAAGGTGTAGTGAGTGAGTGAGTGAAGGTGTAGTGAGTGAGTGAGTGAAGGTGTAGTGAGTGAGTGAGTGAAGGTGTAGTGAGTGAAGGTGTAGTGAGTGAGTGAGTGAGTGAGTGAGTGAGTGAAGGTGTAGTGAGTGAGTGAGTGAAGGTGTAGTGAGTGAGTGAAGGTGTAGTGAGTGAGTGAGTGAGTGAAGGTGTAGTGAGTGAGTGAGTGAAGGTGTAGTGAGTGAGTGAGTGAAGGTGTAGTGAGTGAGTGAGTGAAGGTGTAGTGAGTGAGTGAGTGAAGGTGTAGTGAGTGAAGGTGTAGTGAGTGAGTGAGTGAGTGAGTGAGTGAGTGAAGGTGTAGTGAGTGAGTGAGTGAAGGTGTAGTGAGTGAGTGAAGGTGTAGTGAGTGAGTGAGTGAGTGAAGGTGTAGTGAGTGAGTGAGTGAAGGTGTAGTGAGTGAGTGAAGGTGTAGTGAGTGAGTGAGTGAGTGAGTGAAGGTGTAGTGAGTGAGTGAGTGAGTGAGTGAGTGAAGGTGTAGTGAGTGAGTGAAGGTGTAGTGAGTGAGTGAGTGAGTGAGTGAAGGTGTAGTGAGTGAGTGAAGGTGTAGTGAGTGAGTGAGTGAGTGAGTGAAGGTGTAGTGAGTGAGTGAGTGAGTGAGTGAGTGAAGGTGTAGTGAGTGAGTGAAGGTGTAGTGAGTGAGTGAAGGTGTAGTGAGTGAGTGAAGGTGTAGTGAGTGAGTGAGTGAGTGAGTGAAGGTGTAGTGAGTGAGTGAGTGAAGGTGTAGTGAGTGAGTGAAGGTGTAGTGAGTGAGTGAGTGAGTGAGTGAAGGTGTAGTGAGTGAGTGAGTGAGTGAGTGAGTGAGTGAAGGTGTGTTGATGTTCTTCATCAGTTTGTTGTTATTTCAGTCTTCGGAATATTCACTGTTCATTATTTATTATTTATATAAATTTATTATTCTCCACAAATGATATTAATAATAACGATCTCAGTGTAATGTACAGTAACGTAATAAAGTGACTGATACAATGTTTTGCATTTATAAATATTATATGATATAATGTGTGTGTGCGTTTGTGTGTGTATGTGTGTGTTTGTGTGTGTGTGAGTGTGTGTTTGTGTGAGTGTGTGTTTGTGTGTGTTTGTATGTGTGTGAGTGTGTGTTTGTTTGTGTGTGTGTGTGTGTGTTTGTATGTGTGTGTGTTTGTGTGTGTGTGTGTGCTTGTGTCTGTGTGTGTGTGTGTGTGTGTCTGTGCTTGAGTGTGTTTGTGTGTGTGTGTGTCTGTGTCTGTGTGTGTGTGTGTGTGTGTCTGTGTTTGAGTGAGTGTGTTTGTGTGTGTGTGTGTCTGTGTTTGGTGAATGCATGTGAGTGTGTGTGTGTGTTTGTGTGTGTACGTGTGTGTGTCTGTGTTTGAGTGAGTGTGTGTGAGTGTGTGTTTGTGTGTGTGTGTGTGTTTGTGTGTGTGTGTGTTTGTGTGTTTGTGTGTGTGTGTGTGTGTGTGTGTGTGTGTGTGTGTGTTTGTGTGTGTGTGTGTTTGTGTGTGTGTGTGTTTGTGTGTGTGTGTGTGTGTGTTTGTGTGTGTGTGTACGTGTGTGTGTCTGTGTTTGAGTGAGTGTGTGTGAGTGTGTGTTTGTGTGTGTGTGTGTTTGTGTGTGTGTGTGTTTGTGTGTTTGTGTGTGTGTGTGTTTGTGTGTGTGTGTGTGTGTGTGTGTTTGTGTGTGTGTGTGTGTGTGTGTGTGTTTGTGTGTGAGTGTGTGTGTTTGTGTGTGTGTGTGTTTGTGTGTGTGTGCGTGTGCGTGTGTGTTTGTGTGTGTGTGTGTGTGTGTGTGTGTTTGGAGTGGATTTCTCTCAGTGTGTGTAGTGAAGTGGATGTGAATTAGGAACAAAGCGTTTGCGGCTAATCCAGCTTAACCTCCGTCTCATCCCCTCATTCTCCTCGTATTAAACACTTCGGCCAACACTGAGACGTCCATGCTGTCCTTTACCCAGAACGATCTGGAACACAGCGGCGTCGCAAACACTCTCACAGACACGCCGATACATGGAATATAAAGGTGAGGAAACAGTCACAGGTACGGGGTGTGGCCTAAAGTGAAATGAAAAACCAATTCCACAGCAATTATTCTGTCTATCTGACCATCTGCCTGTCTGTTTTTCCCTCTGTCTGTTTATCTGTCTGTCTCGCTCTCTCTAAGTCAGAGAGAAAATCTGTCGTAGTGTAAAATCCATTTCTTCCACAGCATCAGATTCAGGCAGGGGGCATGGCCTAAAGTCTGATGGTGGAGCTTGTACACTAAAACTGATTCAGTTGAGAATAAAGCTTATGCGATTTACTTATGTACATTTTGTACAAATGGTTTTAGTGCAAAAAGACAGACAGAGAGACAGAGAGAGGGTTATTAGATGATGATGATGATGATGGTGATGATGATGATGATGGTGTTAGTGATGATGATGGTGATAATGATGATGGTGATGATGAGGATGATGGTGATGAGGATGATGATGATGATGGTGATGATGGTGATGATGATGGTGGTCATGATGATGATGATGGTGATGATGATGATGATGGTGATGATGATGGTGATGATGATGATGTTGATGGTGATGATGATGATGTTGATGTTGATGGTGATGATGATGATGATGTTGATGGTGATGATGATGGTGATGATGATGATGTTGATGGTGATGATGATGGTGGTCATGATGATGATGGTGATGATGATGGTGATGATGGTGATGATGATGATGATGATGATGGTGATGTTGATGGTGATGATGATGGTGGTTATGATGATGATGGTGATGATGGTGATGATGATGGTGATGATGGTGATGATGGTGATGATGATGGTGGTCATGATGATGATGGTGATGATGGTGATGATGATGGTGGTCATGATGATGATGGTGATGATGGTGATGATGATGATGGTGATGATGATGGTGATGATGGTGATGATGATGGTGATGGTGATGATGATGGTGATGATGGTGATGATGGTGATGATGATGATGATGATGGTGATAATGATGGGGATGATGATGATGATGATGATGGTGATGGTGATTATGATGATGGTGATAATGATGGGGATGATGATGATGATGATGATGGTGATGGTGATTATGATGATGATGATGATGATGGTGATGATGATGGTGATAATGATGATGGTGATAATGATGGGGATGATGATGATGATGGTGATGATGATGGTGGTCATGATGATGATGGTGATGATGATGGTGGTCATGATGATGATGGTGATGATGGTGATGATGATGGTGGTCATGATGATGATGGTGATGATGGTGATGATGATGATGTTGATGGTGATGATGATGGTGGTCATGATGATGATGGTGATGATGGTGATGATGATGATGATGATGATGATGCTGATGGTGATGTTGATGGTGATGATGGTGATGATGGTGATGATGATGATGGTGATGATGATGGTGATGATGATGGTGATAATGATGGTGATGGTGATGATGATGATGGTGATAATGATGGTGATGATGATGATGGTGATAATGATGGGGATGATGATGATGGTCATGATGATGATGATGGTGATGATGCTGGTAATGATGATGATGATGGTGATGATGATGTTGATGATATTGATGATGACGATGGTGATGTATGGTGATGATGATGATGATGATGATGATGGTGATGATGATGTTGATGATGGTGATGATGACGATGGTGATGTATGGTGATGATGATGATGGTGATGATGGTGGTGATGATGATGATGATGGTGATGATGATGATGGTGATGGTGATGATGATGATGGTCATGATGATGATGATGGTGATGATGGTGATGATGGTGATGATGATGATGGTGATGATGATGATGATGATGGTGATGATGATGGTGATGATGGTGATGATGATGGTGATGATGGTGATGATGATGGTGATGATGATGAAGAACGTGTAAAGTGTGTGATTTAGTGCTGATTCAAACTTGGTGTTGAAGTGGATGTTATTATCCGAGGCTTTTTCAGCGTCAGTTTCTGATTAGGGCTGATGAAAAGAGGGCGGGGCTTTAATGTGTGTTTAGAAAACACACTACAGTCGATGTAGACTACAATTTATTTATGTTCATGTGATCCTGTGTGTGTGTGTGTGTGTGTGTGTGTGTGTGTGTGTGTGTTTTGGTGGGTTCCCAAGTACACAAAGGTTTCCATGGACGCTATCCTGACCCTCTGGACAAGAAGAACAAAGAGCTAATTCTTACGGGAGGCAAAATGCATGTGTATCCATTTTAAAGTGTGTGTGTGTGTGTGTGTGTGTGTGTGTGTGTGTGTGTGTGTGTCTGTGTGTGTTTCCAGACCAATTCTCAAAGCTATTGGACAACACAAACAACAGCAGAGTGGTAGCATTACTCCTCACCCCAGGGAGGTTTTGATGGTCTGGCAACCTTTCACTATTCCCTCTGCTAAAAAAATACATGGCAACTGCACTGAAGCTGCTGGGGTTAAAGCCCAAGTGTGAACTCTCTGGCACAGGTCAAGCACACACACACACACACACACACACACACACACACACACACCATGATACAGATATTAAACAACTTATTAAACAAATGGAATGGCTATGATGAGTGACAGACAAAAGACACACTTTCTATTCCATTATGTCTCATCTTTATGTAATAAATACAATTCATAACACACACACACACACATGCACACACACACACACACACACACACACACACACACACCGATTAAATCCCTGTCCTTTTCTCTCTCTGTCAAAAGCTCCCACTCATCAAACACTGTGCAAATTCCAATAAATTATTCATGACCGCTGTTTGCCTAATCGAACAATTTGCATAAAAGAATGTTTACTTTACAATCCAAACACTCGAAGCGATGAATATTTCATTTACACTAAAGAGACTCTTTAATTTTACGTCTTTATCTGCTCCTGAGGGACTGTGTCACTTTGTTTGGCAGCCACTCGCTGAATAAACACACACACACACACACTATGGCCTTCACATGGCTTCTGTATTTATTTGGTGTGTGTGTGTTTCATCACCTCGACTGCTTCTTATTTACACATCAGTATAGTGTCACAGCTCACACACTCCATCCAGATTAGGACACGACCGAGGGGAAGTGGGGAGAAAATGTCGATAAACACATGAGTGAAACACAGAGTACATGTAGAACCATCTAATCTGTGTTCTAATCTAATCTGTGTTCCAATCTAATCTGTGTTCTAATCTAATCTGTGTTCTCATTAGAATTCTCAGATTTTAAGGCTGTGTCCCGAACACTAGAACTCACCAGAACTGATAAAATCAAGAAAGTGTCAAGTTTCAAGGGGAAGTGTACAAGTCATCAAAGGGAGGTCAGAGAGCTAAAATGGTAAACGGTGTACTTATATAGCGCTTTACACTGTGTCTCATTCACCTATTCACACTCACACACCAATGGTAGCAAAGCTGCCATGCAAGGCGCTAACTTGCCATCGGGAGCAACTTGGGGTTCAGTGTCTTGCCCAAGGACACTTCGGCATGTGGAGTCATGCGGGCCGGGAATCGGACCGCCAACCCTACGATTAGTGGACAACCCGCTCTACCACCTGATCCACAGCCACCCCGTCAGAGAGCAGAGGTCAGAGAGCTACACTATAGTAAGCAGCTTTCTTAGCAGAACCCTAAGGCATCAATGTGAATAATATGTGACCTAGTGTAGTGTATATGAGGAACCATAAGTGAAACACAGCTGAGGTTGATTTAAATCCATGATTTGAGGAGAACACACACACACACACGCACACACGCACACACACACACACACACACAAACAAAGAAAAACAACACAACGCAGCGATCACGTCGGAAACCAGGATAAAAGGTTTTCTGATTAAATTGAGTCTCCATAAGCCGCCAGACTTCCTGCTCGTGTTCACTCATTTGTAACTTTGCAACATAAAACCGATAAAGCGGTGTGGAGAAGCAGCGAGAGAGCCACGGCACTGATGGGTTTCAGTAAAGCGCAGAAACGCAAAACCCCTAATTCAGTTTAGAAACACCATTACAGACACCAACCAACACTGAGATGCACAGGAACCACGACAGGAAGTGATCATGATGGAAACACATTTCTGTAAAGTGCTGAAAAGTGCAGTGTGTGTGTGTGTGTGTGTGTGTGTGTGTGTGTGTGTTGTAGGGGCAGAGGGGGGCTAGAGAGAGAGCGATAGAGAGAAAAATGTAAATTATAACTGATGATATACAGATGTGAGCAGCTGTAGTGAGTTAAATTCAGCAGAAACTAAAACTCATTTAAATCACATTTCTATATAAGTGTTGAGAACCACACACACACACACACAGGTAATGCACTGCTGAAAAGTTATTCGTGTGTGTGTGTGTGTGTGTGTGTGTGTGTGTGTGCAGCCTGTGTCAACTTTGTACTCAATTACATGCTGACAAAACACATAGGGTGCACAATTACAGTGTAATTACAATTACACTGCACCCACTGTACCACATCTGTCACATTCTCTCTCTCTCTCTCTCTCTCACACACACACACACACACACACACACACACACACACACACATATATATATATATATATATATATATATATATATATATACCATGGTGTCCAAAGGTCTGTGTGCACTAGTTAAAATGCTTCTATTTTGTGTTCTTTCCTAATTTAATACAGCAATTTTATAATTATAAGTGATATTATTGACAACATCATGAGCGAAAGTCGAATGTTTTTGATATTTACATGAATTTCAGAGTGTTTTTGTATTGGTTTGTCCCCTTTTGCTTTAAACACAGTGTGCACTCGAGCTGGCACAGACACACATTTTAGATCAAATCCATCAGAGTGTCGTCTGATCACACACTTCAGTAGAAGGGATTAGACATGAGGAAAATCTGACCTTCTGTACAAAGCAGTTAACAACATGACTAATATCACACATTTATTTACATTAAAACATGGAGTTAGAAATGAATCCTGGTGCAGAATCCTCAATATTAAATACTCAAGACATTAAACATTTACTTTTTATTTTTTAAGTATTTAAAAATTCAAAAAGTCTACAAAAAATGTGGTATCAAATTTCTGGACCCCACTTTGTACACACACACACACACACAAACACACTGGAGCCCTGGGTGTTTGCCTGTTTATCCCTTCCCCTGTTTCCAGTGTTTTCTCTCCCTCTTGTTTCTGTGTGTGTGTGTGTGTGTGTGTGTGTGTGTCTGTGTGTGTGTGTCTGGGTGTGTCTGGGTGTGTGTGTGTGTATCTGGTGTAGTGCTCCACCTCCCGTGCTTCATTAGACTCGCCTGCTTCTCATCTACTTACCTCATCAGTAGCATATATAAATCCCGGTTCTTCAGCCATCGCCAGATCGTTCCGCTTTCAGTGCAGTAACTTCCGGCTTTACTTGCATTTTCTTTCTATGTCAGCGTTTAGCATTGTTTTCCCTCCTCGTATGTCCCTGTGCTCATTGTCTTTGTCTCCTCTTGTTCCAGGTCTACTGCTCACGCTTCCTGCTGTTCACTGCTGGCTCACTTCTTCCTATGCCCATCCTTGCGCCCCCTTACGGCTGTGCACTCGACTCTCACACGGTGGAGTTTGAATCCTGACCCTGACTACACATTATCACACTCCTTTCCCCACACACCCCAGCTCCATTCAGTCCTTCTGTGTGTTCTGCATTTGGGTCCCCTCGTCTCTGTGTTCACTGTAACAGCACAATCTGGCCAATATGGACCCAACAGAACTAGCTCCCCTGCAGTCAGCCCTGTCCCTTCAGGGCACCCTCCTGGATCAGCATAAACTACAGCTCCGCACACTCACTGACAGCCACCAGGCCATGCTGGACCAGCTTGGGCTCCTCACCCAGAAACTCAATAGCATCCTCCCCCAGCCAGTTCAGACACCCCCTGGCCCCCAGCCCAGTCAGTCTGTCCTAGTGGTCAAGTCTGCCTCCTCTCCTGGTCCACTGTGGCGCGAAGCCTGCATCCCAGCTGCCAATCCCTATGCAGGTGACTTAGGGAGATGTAGATCCTTCTTCATTCAGTGTTCCCTCATGTTTGCTCATCGTCCTAACACCTATGCCACTGACAAAGCCAGGGTAGCCTATATCGTGGAGCTTTATGGGGAGATGTCCTAGCCTGGGCAACTGCCATGTGTGATAGGCTGCCAGCTCTGTGGTCCTCTCTCTCTCTTCCTTCACCGCAGAACTTTGAAATGTTTTCGACCATCCCGTTCAAGGGAAGGAGGCTGCCAAGCGCCGGCTTTCCCTCGGCCAGGGGCCTTGCAGTGTGGAGGAGTATTCGGTGGAGGCCCGTGTCCTGGCCGCAGAGTCTGGGTGGAATGAGGAGGTGCACTAGGAAGTGTTCCTGAATGGACTCAGTGAGCAGGTGAAGGATGAGCTTGCAATGAAAGATGAGTTGGACTCTCTTGATATGCTGATTTCCCTTGCCATCCGGCTGGATAACTGCATGTCAGAGCAGCACAGAGAGAGAGCTGGCCAAGCTCAAGCTCATACTCTTCCTCGCCGTTTGCCCACCGATCCAGCCTCTGAGCCTCAGCCCAGTCCTTGAGTCCCTTCCGGTTCCCTCTCATCCGCAGAAAAACCCATGTAGGTAGGCCAGGCCCAGCTCACCCCGGCTGAGCATGACCAGGTTGACCAGCATGACCAGGTTCCAGGTTGGTGCATGCATCTACTGTGGCCAATCAGGCTACTTCATTGCCACCTGTCCCCTTCATCCAAAAGGGGGGTGGGGCTCACCCAAAGAAAGGGCATTACTGGTGAGTCGAACATCTCCGATCTCCCTGTCCTGTCTCCAAGTCTCCATCCCTCTACTTGCACTGGTTGACTCAGGTGCCGAGGACAGTTTTCTGGATCCGGAGTTAGCTTTCCAGTCTGGCCTCCCCGTGGAACCTCTGGACCCCCCTGTTAATGCACTGCATGGGAGATTCTTGGCCAAGGTCACCCATCGCACCGTTCCATTACTCCTGGTTCTCTCGTGTAACCATGATGAGCAGGTCTGTTGTAAATTCATCTCCTCCCCAAGTATTCCCCGGGTTTTGGGCCACTCTTGGTTAACCAAATACAACCTCCAGATAGACTGGTCAGCCAGGAGGGTTATCAACCGGAGCCCCTTCTGCCACTCCTCATGTCTGAAATCTGCCCTTCCACCCATTACATCCACTAAAGCACCACTGAACCTAAGTTATCCAGACTTCTTGTCCATGCCCCCAAAGTATTGTGAACTGGTAGAGGTCTTCAGCAAGGACCGGGCCTCTCTCTACAACCTCACTACCCATACGACCTTCTTCGGGGGGCCAGTATGCCATCTGCCAACCTGTCCCGTCCTGAGAGAGAGGCCATGGATAGATACATTAACAATTCCCTTGCTGCCGGTATCATCCGACACTCCTCCTCTCAGCTGGGAGCCGGATTCTTCTTCGTGGCCAAGAAGGACAAACCCCTCTGTCCTTGTATTGATTACCAGGGCCTTAACAACATCACCATTAAAAGTAAGTACTCACTGCCTCTCCTCAGCTCAGCCTTTGAGCTTCTGCACAGAGCCTCCATGTTCACCATATTGGACCTGCAGAATGCATACCATCTGGCCAGGGTCAGAGAGAGGGATTTCTTGAACTGTTTTGTCTTTGTTTACCTGGAAGACATACTGATTTTCTGCACCATATGCACCCATAAGAAGGCCTCACACCACCCACTTGCAAGCCTACTATGACCCCTGCTTGTTCCCAGTCACCACTGGTCACATATCGCCTTGGACTTAGTCACTGGTCTACCTCCTTCCAAAGGTAACACTGTCATCCTCACCATAGTAGACCGGTTTTCAAAAACAGAACACTTTGTGGCCCTTCCCAAGCTCCCTATCGCCTGAGAAACTGCAGATCTCCTTGTAAGCCACGTCTTCTGCCATCAAACTCAAACTCCCCAGGTCCCTGTGCATCCATCCCACCTCACAGCTTAAGCCGGTTCACAACAGCCTCATTGTGTTTGTCTCCTCATGTTCCAGGTCTACTGCTCACACTTCCTGCTGTTCACTCCCAGCTGACATCCTGTTATGTCCAGCCCCACCTTGCCTTCCCTGTGGCTTCTCTGCTCTGCACTCAGCTCTCATGCCACTGACCCAAGTTCGTTCCCCATGGTGCATCAGCTTTACACTCAACTCTCACACAGTGGACCCAAGTTTGAATCCCGACTACACATTATCACACTCTCTTCCCCACACACCCCATCTTCCTTCAATTAATCCTATTTACCTTCAGTCCTCATGTGTGTTTTGCATTTGGGTCCCCTCATCTCTGTGTTCACCATAAAACATACACTGTTCCAAGCTCTCATCTGTCTTTCTTACAGCAGGAACACAACAAGCTGTTGTGTATACAGCATCTTTTATTATTATTATTATTATTATTATTATTATTATTATTATTAAGTATGGTATCATATGGTTGGGTGTAAGGCAGTGCAGTGAATTGTTGTGCAATGTAGTGTTGTATAGTGTGGTGTGGTGTAGTATAGTATGGTAGTGTAGTGTGGTGAAGTGTAATGTTGTATAGTGTGGTGTGGTTTAGTATTGTATATTGTGGTGTTGTGTATTGTGGTGTGCTGTAGCATTGTATGGTGTTGTATAGTGTGGTGTGGTGTAGTATGGTGTAGTGTAGTATTTTATAGTGTTGTATAGTGTGCTGTGGTGTAGTGTGGCATAGTGTATTATTGTATAGTGTGGTTTAGTGTAGTTTAGTGTAGTGTGGTGTGGTGTTGTGCAGTGTGGTGTTGTGTGGTGTGGTGTGGTGTAGTGTGGAGTGGTGTTGTATAGTATTGTGTGGTGTACAATAATGTGGTGTGGTGTTGTATAGTGTGGTGTAGTATAGTGTGGTGTTGTATAATGTGCTGTTGTATAGTGTGGTGTGGTGTAGTGTGGTGTGCTGTAGAATTGTATGGTGTTGTATAGTGTGATGTAGTGTAGTGTAGTGTAGTATTGTATAGTGTGGTGTGGTGTATTATTGTATAGTGTTGTAAAGTGTGGTGTGGTGTAGCGTAGTGTAATATTGTATAGTGTTGTATAGTGTGGTGTGGTGTGGCGTAGTGTAGTATTGTATAGTGTGGTGTGGTGTAGTGTGGTGTAGTATTGTATAGTGTTGTATAGTGTGGTGTATAATGTGGTGTAGTGTAGTGTTCTATAGTGTGGTGTAGTTTAGTTTAGTGTAGTTTAGTATAGTATGGTGTTGTATAGTATGGTGTAGTATAGTGTGGTGTTGTATAATATGGTGTTTTGTAGTGTGCTTGTTGTATAGTATGGTGTAGTGTAGTGTGGCGTAGTATAGTATAGTGTAGTGTAGTCTGGAGTGGAGTTGTATAGTGTGGTTTTGTATAGTGTGGTGCTGTATAGTGTGGCGTTGTATAGTATAGTGTAGTGTAGTGTGGAGTGGTGCTGTATAGTGTGGTGTGGTGTTGTATAGTGTGGTGTTGTATAGTATTGTGTAGTGTAGTGTGGAGTGGTGTAATGTATCACAATTCATGTTCAAGACGATCAGAATGAACTCACTTAATAGTTTACAGATCACCATGAAAACCTGATAGACAAGGCTGTTTCAGCCCTCTACTGGTCTAACCTTCAATCCTCCAGGTGTACAACCCTAGGGGTTTACTGAACATGTGTGTGTATGTGTGACAGAGAGAGAGAGAGAGAGACAGAGAGAGAGAGAGAGAGAGAGAGAGAGAAGCACTGTGGGGAAGATGAGCCACTCTGCTGAATAATCCTTTAACTGATGTGTGTGTGTGTGTGTGTGTGTGTGTGTGTGTGTGTGTGTGTGTGTGTGTGTGTGTGTGTGTGTGTGCGCGTGTGTGATTAGAAGATGATGGCCTACTGCCTGAGTCCATTGTGGCTGCTCACTTTAGCTTCTCTACTAATGCCTGTCACATTGAACACATACACACACTCACACACACACACACACACACACACACACACACACAAACACAGTGCCAGTGACAGTGACAGACAGGAGGATGGGTGGAGGACAGAGAAAGAAAGATATAAAGTAATGGATCATTGTGATATTCTTCCACAGGATTGAAATATTCTCGCACACTCTGTGTCTTTCTGTCTGTCTGTTTGTCTGTCTGTCTGTCTGCCTGCCTGCCTGCCTGTCTGCCTGCCTGCCTGCTTACCTGTCTGTCTGCCTGCCTGCCTGTCTGTCTGCCTGTCTGTCTGCCTGCCTGCCTGTCTGTCTGCCTGTCTGTCTGTCTGTCTGTCTGCCTGTCTGTCTGCCTGTCTGTCTGTCTGTATGTCTGTCTGTCTGCCTGTCTGTCTGTCTGTCTGTTAAGCTTATATTATTTCTTGATGGAAAATGTTTTGAACTGAACAAACAGAGAGAAGAAACATGAACACATCAGATACTCTGTGTCTACTACTACTACTACTACTACTACTACTTATAATAATAATGTGTTTGTGTATTGCTGTTGTGGTGTGTGTGTGTTGTTGTTTTTGTTGTTGTGGTGTGTGTGGTTGGAGGTTGGCTTGCTGTAACACTCAAAGCGCCAACACACACTGCTGTTAGGCACGGATCAGCCAAGACATGACAAAATGGAAACAATCCATCTCGCTCTCTCTCTCTGTCCCTCATCCCTCTATCTCTCTCTCTCTGTCCCTTATTTCCCCCCTTTCTCTCTCTCTCTGCTTAATGGAATCATCTGTATCTGATAATGGGCTGTAATTCTATTACTTTTGTTCAGCATCCTGAGGGGCAGCGCTTCAGCTAGACACTCGCTCTCTCGCACTAATGTCCCCACATCCTGTGGTACAAATGGACCCCAGAGAGAGAGAGAGAGAGAGAGAGCATGAGAGAGAGAGAGAGAGAGAGAGAGAGAGAGAGAGAGAGATCGAGCATGAGAGAGAGAGAGAGCATGAGAGAGAGAGAGAGAGAGAGAGAGAGATCGAGCATGAGAGAGAGAGAGAGCGTGAGAGTGAGAGAGCGAGAGAGAGAGCATGAGATTGATAATCTGTGAGCATTACAAGATGCAGAGAGTTTGTTATTATTATTATTATTATTATTATTATTATTAGTTAATCATTTGTTAGTCAGTCATTCAGTAAGCACTTTATCCTGATCAGGGTGGCAAGGAAACTGGAGAACCCAGAGGAAACCCACACAGACATGGGGAGAACATGTGAAACTCCACATCTGAGCTCATGGTGGAACCCTAGAGCTGTGAGAGAGTAATGCTATGTATTCTTCTTCTTCTTCTTCTTCTTCTTCTTATTATTATTATTATTATTATTGGTTGGAGTTGTATTTTAAACTCTTGATGCTTTCGCATTATTGTAACTTGTTTTGAATGTTCTCTCAGCTAGGGTTTAAACTAGCATGGTTAGCTGTTTGTGGGTGTGGCTTTTTGGGTGTGGCCTATCAATAGCACTGCAAAGCTAGAACTTCTAATTCCTGCCTTCAACCCGAAAATAAGCTGAAAACACCCCTCAAATTACAATTTCAAGTCGTCAGCCTGAGGAAGTCTACTCAACTACCAGCTCCTTCCCCGTTTACAGCGTGACGTTAAACCAACATGGCCACTCTCAGTGTGAACAGTATAAAGTTCCTCTTCTCTACAGTTAAATGAGTTTATAACAGCATTGGCTTTAGATCAGGTCATATACAGACACAGCCCTCGGAGAAATCTATAACACTGACTGCACTAATCACTGTTATGAGAAGCTAATCATCCATGTTAGAGTTATCACTAGGGTTAGCCAGTTAGCTTGTTGCTACGCT
>NC_071262.1:31562908-31572908 GCF_023375685.1 Ictalurus furcatus | reverse complement strand
TAATGTTTATGATTGAAGTGATGGACAGATGAAAGACTGAAGGAAACTAAGAAAGAAAGAACAATTTGACATGTCCTGCTCACAAATGATGAGCAAATAAATATATCCTTTAAAATGAGTCACTAAAGTGAACACAGATCATCAGTGTTTGAATCATTTAGTTGTGACTGAGATTCGCTCCTCTGTGGGATAGTGTTTGAATTAGTGAATCAATTAGTCATGATCAAGATTCACTCCTCAGTAAGTCAGTGTTTGAATCATCAAATCATACTGTAAATGAATGAGATTTGATTCTCTCTAGGTCAGTGTTTGAATTAGTGAATCATATCCATTTTTGAATCAGTGAACTGTAGCAGTGTTTGAATAAGTGAATCATATCAGTTTTGAATCAGTGAACTATAACAGCGTTTGAATTGGTGAATCATATCAGTGTTGAATCAGTGAATCATATCAGTGTTTAAATCAGTGAATTATATCAGTGTTTGAATAAGTGAATGATATCAGTGTTTGAATCAGTGAATCATATCAGTGTTGAATCAGTGAATTATATCAGTGTTGAATCAGTGAATCATATCAGTGTTGAATCAGTGAATCATATCAGTGAATTATATCAGTGTTTGAATCAGAGAATCATTCAGCCATGGCTGAGATTCGCTTTTCTGTGGTTCTGAAAGCTTCTGTGTATTTCATATAAAATGTCGAGGGTCTGTATTGTTTGTAATTTGGCAATATTTTATGATAAAATTTTAATGTTTGTGAATCTCAAGTTATTACTTCAAAGCGACGTGGCTCGATCGAAAGTGTGTTTGTGTGGCGTGTGTGTTCATCTCAGCTGGAGCTCGCTAATGGTCTCTCAGCGATCGGCGCTTTGGACGTCGTTATTTCAACGTGGATAATTTTCTATTTCACGCTCTTCTATTGATTTTGGAATGATGTGTAAAGCACCTCCGGGGAGTCTGAGGAGCAGAAGCTTATTAGTTCAGGAAGATTTTGGTTGGTGTTCATTAAAATTTAGAGATGAACACGTTTCCTGTATGCGGCTACGCTGACAGTCAGGATGAGAAGTCTTTAAGAAACAGAGAGCTGAAAACTCCAACATCACTGAAAAGGAAATACGCTTTTACAATGACTGTTAGGTCACGGAAATGCCCTAAAACACAAACGTTAACTCAAATCAATTCAGTGTTTAATTTTTTTTCTTGATTAATTTGCATGCAATTTCATGGATTGGGGCGTGAGACATTAAAGAAATAGTTTGGACAAAAATAAAAAAAATAATACTCAAATAAATAAAAATAAAAAATAACAAACTCATACTTCCTAAAAATCCGAGACCAAATCCAGAACAAATGCAAGAATTACTGTAAATTACATACAGTCAAATAGAAGTGAGAATAAATGCATCTTTAAGTGAGATTTAAAAACATCAAGAGAGATACAGGATCTAATCCGGAGAGGTGGGATTGGATAGTCCACGGTCGAGGAGCTGCAACAGGGAAAGCCCCATCTCCTTTTGATTTTAGATGAGACTTGGGAATAGTTAACCGAAACCTCTGTGAAGATCTTAATGGTCTAGAGGACGTATGTTGCTGAAGAAGTTCAGCGATATAACGGCGTGCCAAGTCATTTATACCCTTAAAAACAAATAGTTAAATATTGCACTGAATTCTAAACTTCACTGGAAGCCAGCGGAGGGATGCGAATACACTAGTCCCAGTCAAAAGCCTAGCAGCAGCATTCTGGACCTTCTGCAGGCGTGAAAGTGAGACATGAGAAACACCATGATACAGTGAATTACAGTGGTCCGGTCTGTACGTAATAAAAGCATGCATAACAATTTCCAAATCATTAAAAGATAAAAAAAGGTTTCAATTTCGCAATAGTCCTTAACTGGAAGACTCCACCTCTAACCACAAAGTTTATATCAAACTGTAACTCAGCATCAGAAATAACACCAAGACTCCTTGCTTGATTTTGTACCTTAGATTTAAAAAGGCCTAAATGATTAATTATATGTTTAGTTGAACTTGGAGGACCAAACACTTCAGTCTTTCATTCATTCAGGTGGAGAAAGTTGGCTGTCATCTACTTCTTAACATCATTAAAGCAATCAAAAAGTGAGTGTAAGGCCAAAATATTCCCCACCTTTAGAGGGAAACAAAGCTGAGTCATCATCATAAAGGTGATAATATGTGTCATGTTTCAGACAAATATTGGACAGAGAAATAAAACTGGGCCCGATATAGATCCTTGTGGAACCCCGCATTTCATTAACACGGAAGAGGAAGAAAAATTTCCCAATTCACCCGAAAACGTTCTTCCGGAAAGATACGAGGTGAACCAGTTGAGAACATTTCCTTGAATCCCTGCCCACAATCTTAAACACTCCAGAAGAATTTCATATACTATAGTTTCAAATGCAGCAGCCAGATCAATTAAAACCAAATTTTCACACTGTCCTGATTCAACAGCCGACAGCAATCTTTGGACAGTTTAAGAAGTGCTGACTCTGTACTACGTTGAGCTCTGAATCCTGACTGAAACTTATCAAAGATGCCATTCCCATTTCAATAAGTGGAGAGCTGTTGATAGACAACCTTCTCTAAGGTTCTTGATAAGAAAGACAGTTTTGAAATCAGTCAATAGTTAATTAATTCAGTTGGGTCCAGATTGGACTTTAAAAAAGGGGTTGTACCACCGCATGCTCGAAGCGGTACGGCACAACACCAGTCAATAATCCGCAGTCCACTATCGACATTAAATCTAAAGCAACTACCTCCAATACGTGAATAAAGAGCCGTAGGGGAACGATGTCCAAAGAACACTGTGTAGGCTTCACATGGCAAACTAAATCCACCAAACCAGATAACGATATACTGCGGGTGCAAATCCACTTAAATGATGTACTAAAGGGGGCGGGGTAATATCATCTAGAACCGGGTCAGAAGATAAAATACTAGCTCTAAGAGCATCAATTTTATTTATGAAAAACACTAAAAGGTTTTCACATGTTGACGGAGTGATATCAAGACCTGTAGTTATGACAGGATTTCAAACCGAGTCTATCGTCTTAAATAATACTTTAGGGTTATTAGGATTCTTATTAATAAGATCAGAGAAATATTTTAACTTTGCAGCCTTAACTGACTTCTGATATTTAATCATAGCATCTTTCAAAATGTCATAAGACACCTGCGACTGATCTTTCTTCCACTGCCTCTCTGCTTTCCTCCACACATGGTGGAGATCACGAGCATCGTTATTAAGCCGTGGCTGTGGTTTGGATTTTGCAGCTGGGATTTTAAAAGGAGCAAAACTGTCCAAGATATCATTACAGGTGGAGTTAAACACTGACATTAAATCATTTAAACCCAAGCCAGAAGATAGGGATCCTGAGTTCTACACTACTGGAGATTTCAGATGGACCTAACGTTTATTAAGGCCATCTTCAAACGATTAACTGTAGATGGAGATGAGGGGACAATAATAAGCAGTCTGTGAAGTGGAACTAACTCCAATACTCGAAGATTATGGAAATTTACTCCACCTCCATGAAACCTCGCTCTCAATGTTCTGCAAAACGTCGATTCCGGATGCTCAGGAAAAACATAACGAAGTGATGAGCCCCTTACTGCGAGGAAGGGCGTTGTCCTGTGAGAAACCCTGACGGATGCCGTCCACTCCTGACTGAGTCTCACCAGAACACCACCTCTCTTCCCCCGTTTCCTGTGCCGTTTCTTCTGAACAATCCAGTGTACAGCAGATGTTTCGGGGAAGATGGGCCAGAAATGCAAATTCCGACAGCCTCTGTCCTTCTGAATTCCATCCGCGCACGTCACTGACAAGACTCCGAATACTAATCAGGTATTCACGATCATAAATATGAAGTGCTGTAACTCTTAATGTAGACAAACAAAAGAGTGAAGAAAGAACAAACACAAACACCAGGCGAGGGCTTCAGACAGACACACTGACGCCATCTTGCCCAAGCGTCTTCCACAATCAGAAACTCGTCCTCATGCTAGTTCACTCGCTCAGAGACTCAGAGCTCCATCCAGAACACTGGATGAAAACCAGTTTTATTTTATTGGCATTAATTAAAGAATATAAAAATAAAGAAAATAACCCAACACACACCCATAAATTAAGAGAAATAAAACTAATCAATCAGTTATGATAAAAGAAATGGCGGTGTTAAACAGAGGATGGGCCAGCCTGTCTGCTGCCTGTCTGTCTGTCTGTCTGCCTGTCTGCCTGTCTGTCTGTCTGCCTGTCTGTCTGCACAGAGCCATAACCCATAAACAAATGAACAAACGCCTCAGCTGACAGAGGATCAGTGCCCGCTTATATATATATATATATATATATATATATATATATATATATATATATATATATATATATATATATATATATATATATACATAATGCCTGCAGTCAGTCACAGAACACAAAATTCCTGAAAATTCCCACATGTCTGGTAATGTAGATGGAAACAGGTGCAACTGCAGGGAGTTTATTTTGAAGAAACAGGCAGACAAATAGAAATCGTTGGGCAAAAACATAATCACAAAACAGACAAGGTCAAGAGAAACCAGGTAGAGCACAATGTCCAAAAACCAGAGAAACTATACACCAGCGGGGCTTTGCTCCGATCAGGCAGAGACCGTTCCTTCCCAACTGCCTGAATGTCCAGGGTCTGATTATAGAGGTGCAGGTGTGATCGTGAACAGGTGTGCGTGATTAAAAGTCACGTGATTGTGAAAGTGCCCGAGTTTGTAGGCCACGATGTGTTCTGGGAAACGGAGTTCTGGGTGGATGTGGGCGTTGGCCTGACACCATGATATTCTCTGAATGATGTCATATCACACACCTGTAATATTAATGTGCATTAAAACATACTGCTAATGTACATGTGTAATAAATGTAAAATAGATGTGTTTGAAGGCTTAGACATGCAGAAACGTGAGTGTGTAAAAGAACTCAGCAGAGATGTGACGCTAACAGAGGAGAAGAGAAGAGACGTGAGGCGACAATCGATTTCCGTCCATCGGGGAGCGACGTCTTAATCACACAATAACAAAACATCTTACTGTAAAATGTCACAGCCAGTTAGGAACCGTGGAGATCAATACGATCGATCGGGACACAGGCAGATGATTCACCTGTCAATCAAAATGATAGATTTACTCCTCTGAGTTCTGTGTGCAGAGGAAGGCGGGGCTTAACTACACCTAAACGACCTCTGATTGGCAGATTACATTCGGTTGGATGGCTTTATTTATAACTTTGTGAAATATAAAAAGAAATTATTTTATTACACACAGAGAAAAAAAAACAGTTCAGTTTCTTCCTGAGGAGAAGACGATAACCAGAAATAAAAATAAAACTGCCATAAAACTGAAACAGAGTTTTGTACAAAGAAAACATTTTAAACATGAAGAAAATGTGATGGACACAAAATAAAGGTTTAACCTCGACCGTCCTGCATCATGCATTCCACAGATTTTGGTTTTATTGTCCGTTAGACAGAACGGGAAGAGCCGCAGTGCCGTAATTCCAGGGGCAGCAGGGAACAACGAATAATAATGGTGGGGTGCCAATACTTTTAACTCTGTAGTTTTCAGTACTCCAAACAAAACAAATCCATGAATGAACATAAAGAAGACCAGGTGTTGAATGAGGACTGAAGGAGGAAGAGTGTGTCTGTGGCAGTCGAGGAGCTGCAGTACACTGTGCTTAGATCTTAAGAGATGCTTTTTCACTGTTTAGTCGCCGTTTTGTCGTCGCTCTCTGTGGGTGTTGCCTTTTATGGAGTTTTGTGGGCGTGGCCAAATGTAAATCAGCTGTATCGTGAACGTGCTTGGTAATTTATGCTAATTGTTTCTCATCATACAAACATGAACATGAAGAACATTTATAGTTCCGTTTCCGAAATTTACTGAAAATGTATAAATAATGCCCAGTGTGTGTGTGTATGTGTGTGTGTGTGTGTGTGTGTGTGATATCTCACCAAATCACCTAAAGCAACAGTTTTAAATCAGTGTGGATGAATGTGAGTGTATAAAAGGGGGCACTTACTTTTAGAAGCGTGGGCACCAGGAGTGAGGGATCTGATATGGACATCTACACACGGATATTACTCATGATTTATTTCCAACATGGACGATCAGCAGTGAAGCTCACGCCGGGACGTGAACCTGCAACTCTAACAATGGTTTTAATGGTGTTTAAAAAGGAAGGCGAGCGAGCCGGAGCGCTGCAGGAGAGCTTTGTGTTCACGTCTCTGACACCGAGAGCTAAAAGGTTAAACCCATAACAGAGAGCTTCGCTCTTCATGACTGACATTCTGCACGATCGATCGAGCAGCTGTTAAAGATACCATCTGGTATTTAAGCCTGTGGTAATAAATCCAGTACACTGCATTCAACACACACACACACACACACACACACACACACACACACACATCCCTTAACACAGCAGTGTGACAGCATGTGACGACTTCAAACACCTTTCAGATGAATTACACACAACAAAGTTAAATCTCTCTTATTTAATCCCTAATTTACTCCACACACCTTGGGGTTAAATAATGTTGTTTTTAGGTCATTTATTTTCCTTTTCCTCCTGCGGAGAGGAAGTAGATAGTTGGACAAAATAAGAAGCTTTAAGAACCATGCAACATGTCCTCACTCTGAAGATACCATATGACTCGGGGTTTTTTCAGGAATCAGCTCGGGATAATTTCAGGATAATTTCAGGAGTTTTAGCTGATCAGTAAAGTACTCGGATGCTCGTCAGTCTGTTTGTGTTCATGTGCACAGGATTGGCCATGTGACGTAATGTGAGGAATAAAACACTACGATCATGCTGTTACAGGAAAATAATCAACGCTCGGGTGGTGCGATGAAGCAGAGTTACTGAAGTGAAGTGTTTTATTCCTCTTAAACAACACAACATACCTTTCATCCTTTTAATTTACATTTAATGCTCTGTGAAACGAGTTACTTCCTGTTCTCACTACATTATAGCGGCTATAAACACTCACTCACTCACCATCTCTCTCTCTATTCTCTCTCTCTCTATTCTCTCTCTATTCTCTCTCTATTCTCTCTCTTTTCTCTCTCTCTATTCTCTCTCTATTCTCTCTCTATTCTCTCTCTATTCTCTCTCTATTCTCTCTCTATTCTCTCTCTATTCTCTCTCTCTATTCTCTCTCTATTCTCTCTCTATTCTCTCTCTTTTCTCTCTCTCTTTTCTTTCTCTCTATTCTCTCTCTATTCTCTCTCTCTATTCTCTCTCTATTCTCTCTCTCTATTCTCTCTCTCTATTCTCTCTCTATTCTCTCTCTCTTTATTCTCTCTCTCTATTCTCTCTCTTTATTCTCTCTTTATTCTCTCTCTATTCTCTCTCTTTATTCTCTCTCTATTCTCTCTCTCTATTCTCTCTCTTTATTCTCTCTTTATTCTCTCTCTCTATTCTCTCTCTCTTTTCTCTCTCTCTATTCTCTCTCTATTCTCTCTCTCTTTTCTCTCTCTCTATTCTCTCTTTATTCTCTCTCTCTATTCTCTCTCTCTATTCTCTCTCTCTATTCTCTCTCTCTATTCTCTCTCTTTATTCTCTCTCTCTATTCTCTCTCTCTATTCTCTCTCTTTATTCTCTCTCTTTATTCTCTCTTTATTCTCTCTCTCTATTCTCTCTCTATTCTCTCTCTCTATTCTCTCTCTTTATTCTCTCTCTCTATTCTCTCTCTCTATTCTCTCTCTTTATTCTCTCTTTATTCTCTCTCTTTAATCTCTCTCTCTATTCTCTCTCTCTATTCCCTCTCTCTCTATTCCCTCTCTCTTTATTCTCTCTCTTTATCTCTCTCTCTTTATTCTCTTTCTCTATTCTCTCTCTTTATTCTCTCTTGTTGTGTGTGTGAGTGTGAAACAGTAGTGAAGTGTAAACTCTGTGATGAAGATGTTGAAAACTGAAAGTTCCAGCTTTACCTCTGACTGTTACACAGCGCTGACACTGGAGACTCCTTCCCTACATGTTACATAAATGACAGAAAACTTCACCACATCAATGATTAATCCATTTATTATCAGTGGAGCGTGCGCTGTACACGTCCCTGTGAAGGAGCCGTTACTATAGAAACACTAACTGACTTAAACGAGAATTAATCACCAGCTTCTGACTTGAGAATGGAGCCACACTGTGATATAAGTCTACATAAAGCATGTTTAAATTCCGGAGGGAATCTTTACTCCAGCTCTCTCTCTCTGTGTGTCAGGAGTTTGAGGACGGAGCGAAATCATCGACTCACTCTTACTCCCATAAACTCCTCGGTGTGGGATGCAGAGCGGCTCTCACGCCTGCCGATTCTGTATTTAGCAGCGTGTTCTGTGATCAGTCCAACTCTGAGTGGAGGAGGATGCAGGATCTTTGGACAGTGTTTGTGTTTTATACATGATTGGTTGGTCTCGATCTTCCGCTTGACAAGCTCAACTCTATCACTTTAAATCGTAATGCTTTATTATGGATTAATTCTTATCTACATAATAGAAGGCAGTGTGCTACTTTTCAAGGATCCCAGTCGGATTATTTACTGGTTGAAAAGGGTGTTCCTCAAAGATCCATTTTAGGACCTTTTCTATTTTCTGTTTTCATTATTGACTTTTCTAATCTGCTCAAACTGTATGGTGCATCTACTGACGCAGTTATTTACACCTCAGATTCAGATACTAAACTAATTCAGAATTATTTACAATCTGATTTTAATGAGGTCCAAAATTGTCTTTATAATAATAAATTAGTGCTGAACAGGAAGTCCTGCAGCGTGCTGTTTGGATCAAGGCAAAGCCGTGAACGTACTCTCAGTATGCATCTTCAAGTTGATGATGGGTCTCCCATGGAGAATCTGGTTTCTTTTAAATATCTTGGTCTATGGATTGATCCTGAACTTACTTTTAAACCTCATATCGACTATATTCTAAAAAAAAAAAGTAATTGAAAGGAATAAAAACCTAGCTTGCTATTTTGTGCACACATTAAAGTTAGCTAAGCGCTAGTGCTGCTCAGGATACCGGTGATGTTTAAACACTGGCTCCTGCAGGTTACTGTGTAGACGTGAGCTCTTTACATCCAGACCGTTGTATTAGCGCCCTCTTCAGGACAGTTTGTTAAAAACGATGAAGTAGTTGTTTACTGCTGTAGTTTCCTCACTGTGTTCTTATAACCTGTATAATCCTGTACACACGAGACTAGTGATGAGCAACAGGTGAGTGTGGTTAATTAATAAACAGGAGCGTGGTTGTGAGAGGGCGTGTCTGAGATGGGCGTGGTTATTGAAGGGGGTGTGATATATGAGTTTGGGGTAACACACATGCCTGATTCAGGTTTTTAACACAGCTTTCATATGAATAAAATGGGTGTCATGTGATTTTATTATAGTGTGTGTGTGTGTGTGTGTGTGTGTGTGTGTGTGTGTCCTAGTGATGACCCAATAAATGCACAGAGTTTTAAATCAGAGTGTTTTAATGTAAATAGTGAAGGCAGCTGGGCTGTGACACGCTCCCTCTGCTCTGTTTATTGCACACTCTGAAAAATGGAGAATGGTGTTTTTTATTAGACGATTGACTCGGAGACAGGGTTATTAAAACGCTTTTTCATAGAGGGATAAAAAAATGACCAGATCAGCATTCCTAGCCAGAGTCTAAAAAGGTTTTATTAACTATGAGCGAAGTTATTGTGTCACTAAATGTAGTTTCAGATTGTGAAGTGGACGATCTGACATCTGATGAGAAAAAAAAATAAGGTGCAGTTTCCAAATCAGTGGATTTTATTCCTGATTCACTGCTTTTTTTACTCATTCTCCTGTTCTGCCTTAAGAGACTAACAACAGTCATAACTCTCCAACACTGCTGCTGGATTTATACTGAACACAGCCACGAGAGAGAGAGAGAGAGAGAGAGAGAGAGAGAGAGAGAGAGAGACAGAGAGAGACTGCACA
>NC_071262.1:31500408-31557908 GCF_023375685.1 Ictalurus furcatus | reverse complement strand
CTAGCTAACATTAACTTACACTAACCTAGCTAACATTAACTTACACTAACTTATCTAACATTAACTTACACTAACCTAGCTAACATTAACTTACACTAACTTATCTAACATTAACTTACACTAACTTATCTAACATTAACTTACACTAAACTAGCTAACATTAACTTACACTAACCTAGCTAACATTAACTTACACTAACCTAGCTAACATTAACTTACACTAACTTATCTAACATTAACTTACACTAACTTATCTAACATTAACTTACACTAAACTAGCTAACATTAACTTACACTAACCTAGCTAACATTAACTTACACTAAACTAGCTAACATTAACTTACACTAACCTAGCTAACATTAACTTACACTAACTTATCTAACATTAACTTACACTAACCTAGCTAACATTAACTTACACTAACTTATCTAACATTAACTTACACTAACCTAGCTAACATTAACTTACACTAACCTAGCTAACATTAACTTACACTAACTTATCTAACATTAACTTACACTAACCTAGCTAACATTAACTTACACTAACTTATCTAACATTAACTTACACTAACCTAGCTAACATTAACTTACACTAACTTATCTAACATTAACTTACACTAACCTAGCTAACATTAACTTACACTAACTTATCTAACATTAACTTACACTAACCTAGCTAACATTAACTTACACTAACCTAGCTAACATTAACTTACACTAACCTAGCTAACATTAACTTACACTAACTTATCTAACATTAACTTACACTAACCTAGCTAACATTAACTTACACTAACTTATCTAACATTAACTTACACTAACTTATCTAACATTAACTTACACTAACCTAGCTAACATTAACTTACACTAACCTAGCTAACATTAACTTACACTAACCTAGCTAACATTACACATGTATAGAGCTAACATCAGTTCGACAGATTTGTTAGGGAGGCCACTGTAATATTTTAGCTGAAAATACATTTTTAGTGAAAAGACAAAAACTTTTATCAAAAAATAAGCTTCAATGAAAGAACACTAACAACCCTCATAACTGAAACCATTTACTATGAGAACCCCTGAAGAACATCCAAGAGAGTCCACAAACATGTACATGGACAGACAGTCTTAGATATTCAGAGGTTCTATGGGTAATCTACACTCTTAGAAATAACTTTGTTAGGTGAATATGGAAATGGGTTCTTTAAGGTTTTATTGGGTTCTTAGCTTTGGGGAAAATGGTTCTGCTTGGAATGTGAAACCGAAGAACCACATCATCAGTGTGAAGTTAATGATACTGATGGCGATACTGGAAATAGTGCACAGTTTTGTCTGTAAATGTTTAACTGTAAATGTCATGAGTCATAACGCAACTGATTTGAAGATTTGGTGTGTAAAAGTTTTGACGCCCTGTGAGTTTTTGTGTGTTTGCAAGTCTGAAATCTGACTGCACCCAAACAGGTGTTTCTCAGAGGCAGAGCGGCGCCGGGTTTTGCCCTTTTCTATGACATTTACTCAGTGGATATTAGCTAAGAAGGAAGGATGTATAGGGGCTAAGCGACGGCAGGCTGTCAAAAAAATGGCTTGAGGAGAAACGAACGAGCGTGGAGACAGAAAGCAAGAAAACAATGAGAAAAGTGTGAAAAGGCAAAGCTTCAGTTCACGTCAACATACCAGTGTATATTTATATTATGTGTTAGAGCTAATGGCTAACAGTGAATGGGAAAATATCATGTTATTATTATATATAATAATAAATAAATTACAAAACAAGCAACGAAATGGAAAGCAAACGTGATCATTAATTCATTTCTCACAGACAATAAAGCATCTGTACATCATCTTTATACAGCTTAATTCACCTTTTTAACTGTTAGTGACAAATCAGGACGTTTAATGCAGAAATATCATTTGAATCAAAATTAGATCTATTTTCTAGGACTGTAGGATGTATTGTTGGGGTTAAGTCATGGGATTAGCCTCGCAGAATGAAGGAGAAATGGATTACTAACCAGTTTAATATTAGTTTTATCAGATTGTCCTAGTTAATTTTAGTTTTTGTCCATACAGCCGAAGAGCAGCTTAAGATATCGATCAGCTCAGACTGGAATACAATAAAGTTCCTTAAGCCATGTTCATTTAAATAAATACTCCGTGTTTGTTAAAGTATTTCCTCAGTGGTTTTCCAGCAATAGTCAGTGATGATTTTACTGCATTTATCCAGATTTCAATCTCAGTAAGCATTATGTATTTTAATTCCAGAACTTCTACAAAAGAAAGATTAAATTGACATCACGAGTTATGAGAATACAAAGAGAACATGAACACATCTGCTGTCTCCACCGTAGTGATGATGCAATAGTAAGTAATCACGAGGTTTGTTTGGGTTAGCGCAGACGTTGAAACGGCGATCTGTAAGTGTTTTTCAGTGTTAGAGAGTTTTATTTAAGATTCACCTTGTCGATAATATCTTCTGGGACCTGAAGTACTTGAAGAACAGAAGCTTTGTCTTTAAAAGGCTGAGTTAGACTCAGACCTTCATGCGGGCTGAGTTGAGTGATGAGATGGTTCCAGACATTCCTCTACAGCGAAGATCAGGATTTCTGTCAAAGTGGATGATAGCTTCCAACAAGGTGGTGCACAATAAGAAGAGGAGCGGGTCAAGCACGTCCATCAGGTTCACCTTCAGATATGCCAACACTGTTAACAAGAAAATCTGAGCAGACAGTTTGAAAAAAACTGAATTTTACTACAAAAATGTCAAGTTGGTGGACAGGATGACACTTTTTTCAACAGTAAAAAAACAGCTAAGCAAAATCTGATGTAAGTACAGTAAAATAAACAACTTCTCCATGGTTTTTACAGACTAAATAGACCTAAATCCCACCTTCTGGTTTTCTATTGACCAAGGCGCATGAATTCATAAACTAAAGTCAAAGCGAACGTAAGCACTACCAGAGGTACATGGTCACGCATCTTCACTACGTCTTGCATCCTTTTTCCTCCCAGCATTTGTTCACGTTTATTCTTACTGCTGCTTTAGCTGAAAACTGTAATAGTTGCCAGGTGTCTCCTGTGTCCCTGTAACAATGGGCAAAAAAATCACCAGGGCAAGGAGTCAAAAATCTTAATTGCTACAGTTAAACTGTAAATGTTGGTATTTTCTCTACATAGAAAAAAAAAAGATTCCCTTTAATACCTTAAAGAGTTCTTTGGTTTGTTCCTCTGGTGAAACTCTAAAATGTTCAATATCAAACTGAGGCACTCACATTTAAAGAAGGTTCTAAGTAAAACAACACTAGAAATCTAGAACCATTACATTCCATTCTTAAAAAGAGAGTATAGGAAAAGCTGCAGATAGAGCCCATAGTGTAACTGAAAACTTGTTGGAAGTTCTTGATGATTGCATGAAACCAGTTGAGACGTTTCAAATATATTCAGTGGCATATTTATTAAACAGTTTCAAATAGGAAGGAAGCTATAAAAGAAAAGCTATTTCTGGCATTTGACCTTGCTGTGACCTTGACCTGGTTCAACCACTCAGATAAGCCAAAATATAAGTGGCCGAGGCATAAAAAGTCAGGTGGGAAGTCTTTTGGAATAAAAGACCCCTTAATTACCTAATGAGCCCTTAAAGAAACTTTTTTCTTTGCACCAAATATCAAGAAGCTAAATGAAGGTAAACAACAAAAAGCCCTGACAGGGCTGGACCTACTAGTCTAGTATTAATTTAGATATAATTTGGAGTTTGCACTGCACACTTACCCAGTTAATACACACACTCTTAAACAGTGGTTTTGCTGGAGGATTCCTAATGGTGTATAAGTCCTGTATTGTATATTACAGCCCTTTTGGTAACCTAAAGTTTGTTTATGTTGGTTTGGGTCTTTGGCCTGTTGTAGTGTTCTATAGGGACTAGAACATTGAATTCTTTGTCCCTGTTTGGGAACTGTTTAAGTTTCAATCCCATGTGGAACCGTACTGCAAATGGAGGATGTGGATGAAGGTGGAGGATGTGGATGAAGGTGGAGGATGTGGCTGGAGGTGGAGGATGATGTGGGTGAAAGTTGAAGATGTGGATGAAGGTGGAGGATATTACTGAAGGTGGAGGATGTGGTTGAAGGTGGATGTGGATGAAGGTGGAGGATGTGGTTGAAGGTGGAGGATGTGGTTGAAGGTGGAGGATGTGGATGAAGGTGGATGTGGATGAAGGTGGAGGATGTGGATGAAGGTGCAGGATGTGGTTGAAGGTGGAGGATGTGGATGAAGGTGGAGGATGTGGTTGAACGAGGATGTGGATGAAGGTGGAGGATGTGGTTGAAGGTGGAGGATGTGGTTGAACGAGGATGTGGATGAAGGTGGAGGATGTGGTTGAACGAGGATGTGGATGAAGGTGGAGGATGTGGATGAAGGTGGAGGATGTGGTTGAAGGTGGAGGATGTGGTTGAAGGTGGAGGATGTGGTTGAAGGTGGAGGATGATGTGGGTGAAAGTTGAAGATGTGGATGAAGGTGGAGGATATTACTGAAGGTGGAGGATGTGGTTGAAGGTGGAGGATGTGGATGAAGGTGGAGGATGTGGCTGGAGGTGGAGGATGATGTGGGTGAAAGTTGAAGATGAGGATGAAGGTGGAGGATATTACTGAAGGTGGAGGATGTGGTTGAAGGTGGAGGATGTGGATGAAGGTGGAGGATGTGGTTGAAGGTGGAGGATGTGGTTGAAGGTGGAGGATGTGGATGAAGGTGGAGGATGTGGTTGAAGGTGGAGGATGTGGATGAAGGTGGAGGATGTGGTTGAAGGTGGAGGATGTGGTTGAAGGTGGAGGATGATGTGGGTGAAAGTTGAAGATGTGGATGAAGGTGGAGGATATTACTGAAGGTGGAGGATGTGGTTGAAGGTGGAGGATGTGGTTGAAGGTGGAGGATGTGGATGAAGGTGGAGGATGTGGTTGAAGGTGGAGGATGTGGTTGAAGGTGGAGGATGATGTGGGTGAAAGTTGAAGATGTGGATGAAGGTGGAGGATATTACTGAAGGTGGAGGATGTGGTTGAAGGTGGAGGATGTGGTTGAAGGTGGAGGATGTGGTTGAAGGTGGAGGATGTGGATGAAGGTGGAGGATGTGGCTGGAGGTGGAGGATGATGTGGGTGAAAGTTGAAGATGAGGATGAAGGTGGAGGATATTACTGAAGGTGGAGGATGTGGTTGAACGAGGATGTGTATGAAGGTGGAGGATGTGGTTGAAGGTGGAGGATGTGGATGAAGGTGGAGGATGTGGATGAAGGTGGAGGATGTGGTTGAACGAGGATGTGGATGAAGGTGGAGGATGTGGATGAAGGTGGAGGATGTGGTTGAAGGTGGAGGATGTGGATGAAGGTGGAGGACGTGTTAATCCTCTCCTGGTAAAGTCTACCTGTTGGAGGATAAGAAGGGTAAGAGTGACACTGGTTCAGATCACTGGACTCTTTTGACTCCATGTCATTTCCTCTCACCATCCTGTGCTTGATCAGGAATTCTGGGATAGAATGAGAAATCCTGGGGTTGAAGGTTCTGTTGTGAGCTGATCTTCAGGACAGAGACCATCACGGAAAGTGCATTTCTACAACTTCATTGAATCCAGGAGAGAAACAGGAAAGGGTTTGGAGAGACAGAGTGGAGGTCACAGTGGGGACAGAAGGATGCCGGTTGTGATGGTGGAAAGACAGTCATGTGATGTGAGAAGTCGAGTGTCAGGGAGCGTGTTTGTGATGCAGAATCGTGTCGAGAGGTCCAGCTGAATGCCTCCTCTGTGGGTTGCGGTGATGCAGAGAAACTGTAGCTTGAATGAGGTCAGGAATGTGAGGAAGTCATCAGATTGCAGTTTGCACTGAGGGATGATAAAGAAGAGAGATCATCTTCTCGGATGGAGGAGAAGAACATGTCTATTTCCTCAAGAAACAAACATTACAATGTGCAGTGTAACCCTTTAACAACTCCCTGAAGTAAGGAATAAAACACAACAGGGCATGCAGCTACAGGAAAATAATCCCTGCTGCTGTGGTGAGATGAAGCAGAGATACTGTTCTCACCCTGATGTTGATTATTTTCCTATAACAGCACATCCCCAAGTGTTTAATCCTTTTACACCACAGCGATTTACAAACAGTTTCAGTTTCGGTGGTGGAGGCGGTTGCTTTTGGTGTCCATCCAGCTTCTGTGCTCAAGATGTTGGAGTCGAGTTCTACTTGTTTATTCATACTTTTTTATACATCGTTACATTTAATGTTGTGGCACGTCGGTAAAACAAGTTAGTTCCAGTTCTCACTTTTGTTATAGCAGCTATAAACTAAGCTGCCGTCCTGTTCAGGGCGTACTCCCTCATCATACCCAGTGTTCCTAAGATTGACTCCAGATCCACAGTCACATGTCTCGGGCTCCAGCATGAGAACCACAGCTCTGTGCCACAACTGCAGTATTTTTTTACATTTATTTTCACATTTCATGTGCTTGAGAGCGGTATACTGTACTTCCTGATTACGGTGCTGATACGGACTTTGCAGTTGGAGATACTCGCCAGCTCTGGTGCGTTCACGGCTCATACAGAAGCTAGCTGATTGTTTATTCGCTGGTTTTTGGACTTCAGTGTTTAAGTGTGTACTGTGAGGTTTTCACTTCTGTTTCCCAGTGACCTCTTCAGTTTGTAATTGTAATTTTGCTGTTTTCCCTTTGTTGTGTGTCAGTGTGGTTTGTTTTTGTTATCCTGGCAGCGGTTATGACCTCTTGATCGACTCAGCGACCTTGACCTTGAACATATTATGTACAGAAGTACAGATGCACTACAAATCACTGTTTTTATTTCAGACGTTATCACACACAGTGCTCGATGTCGAACTGTGCTAACGCTAATGTTTTTCATTTGGAAGAATTCTCCATACAAAGTTCAGTTCAACCACACGATTTAATCATCTAAGCTAAGATGAGACACACACACACACACACACACACACACACACACACACACCTTTACACCTTACAGTTTTAGGATCAGAAAAAGATGTAGTTGTGCTCAGCGGGAATCTTTTTAACTCGTCACTGAGTTCCTCCCACTCGAAATGAAATCAATCGGCATGTACAGGAAGAGCATGATGCCTCTCGGGGTTAATTTGATGTGTTTGTGTGTGTTTGTGTTTGCTAGCAGGAGGCTGGAGGTCTGCGCTTTCCCATCAGCCTCTGCACAGCGTGACGCCTCCACACACACAGCACACGGGTTGCTTTTATGGAATAAGTCTTGCAGGTCCGCTCGGGTCAAAATAACCGGCTTAAATTCTGGCTAAGTGTGAAATGATTTTCAGCATCACATTCAGCTTCAATTTGAGTTCCTCTGAAAGATATGAACTTATTTTTACCCTCCAAATTCTAACTGTACTAAACGATCAGGCAGCAAATGTTTAGCCTGCAGCTACAAGGATAATGTCACTAAGTAATGGAAATCTGTCTCACCTCGAATGTTTTCTATTATTCAAGGCTTCAGATAACATTATTAGTGTCCACATCCTGTCCTTTTATCCTCCTACAATACTGTCTATACTTTAGGAGGTGGGGCTGAGGGGTGGGGCTTGTGAGATGGAGTGATACCAAACAAACAAACAAAAAATACATATTGTGGTTTTCTAAGATGGCCTCTCCTGTTAAATACCGCTCCAGTGTATGTGAGACTCATCTGCTGTTCTTACTCAGGGAAAGAACATGTATTTTTGAGGTATAACTCATAGCAGATGTTATCTAAGTTTGTTTACTACATGAACATTATTTTTGCTTCATGTTGTCTGGTGTAAAATTATACTATAATTACATTAAATTACATTAAATTTCGTCTTCTGAGGTTTATGCAGAACCTCCTGATAAACACAAGCAGACCTCCTCCTGAACTCAGCATTGACATCATTACTGCTAGCAAATGAGGGTGTTAGCTTACTTTCAGCTTCTCCTGCTCCCTATGGTGAGGTTAAATCAACACACACACACACAAACACACACACACACACACACAAACTGTAAAGGTTGTGTTATCTGGGGCTTAATAGCGAGAGGAAGAGCACTGATGAACTTCAGGAAGCACTGGATCAATAACAGACTAAATGGAGACAAACATAGAGAGACACATGAATAAACATAAATGACTGTGTGTGTGTGTGTGTGTGTGTGTGTGTGTGTATCTGCTCCATTACAGCTGAGTTTGATTGATTCTGATTCTCCAATCACACACACTTCATCATACTACACTATACTCAATACTGAACCTCAAAAGCCCTAATTACTGCAGAAGAAGAAGACGTCTTTATTTGTGATATAAACATTAGAGCACAGTGAAATTATGTCCTTTACACAGCTCAGCATGTTAGGAAGTTGGGGTCAGAGTGCGGGGTCAGCCATGATACGGCCCCCTGGAGCAGAGAGGGTTAAGGGCCCTGCTCAAGGGCCCAAAAGTGACATGTTGACGGTGCTGGGGCTTGAACCCCCGACCTTCTGACCAGTAACCCAGACACATAAGTATCAGTAATACGGCACAGGTGAGTATCATCACACCTTACCTGTCAGTCCCTCCTCTCCATACATAACCGCCGCTCGAGCACGGCCCCGCTGCCATAATCAACAACCATCATGTAAAACCGCAGCTCCTGATTGGTCGAGCCCAATTCACAAACACATTAATAAAGATCTCATTACAGAGAAACCAATCGATACGTGTTCTTTTTTCCGCTTGATGTTTTGTTGATGATTGATTGGATCCAATAAAAAGCTTTCAGTGTTACATTTAAACTGACACGTCGAGTGTGTGGTAAATTCACATTAACGTGATGGGCGGGGACGAGGAGGAGGAGGAGGAGGGGCAGAGTGGGGGAGTTTATTCATCCATAGAGGATGGACAGATCTTCACTCGTTCCTCTGCCTGAGCAATCTGTTCTTCATCTCTCAGCAGCTGCAGAAGCAGAGACGTGTGAAACTCCTCCGTCACACACCTCGGGTCAAACACGAGAGGCTTTAGAGCTTTCCTAAGATCTGTATCATGAAACACACACACACACACACACACACACACAACCTGAATAATTCATATTTTAGATGGAGTAATAGGATTACGTGTTAGTGAAGACAACAAATGAGAGAAAAAGACAATTCTGTGAAAAGATTGAGAATGCTTTGATGACTCATCCATTAATAGTGCTGTGTTCATCCAATTAGATACTGTCAACAGTGTGTATGCCCCGCCCCCGGAGGTGTGTCTTGCACTACAACAGAAGCTCGTTAGCAGTAAACACAGTCCATCAGTGTGTTTTTTGCCATGCATCTTCCTGCACACTAATCCCAACTGAGAATAAACGTTTGGAGTTTATTCACATGGAAGAGGGCGGAGTTTGTATGAGTTTTTGGAGGAGTGTTTTACCGACCCCCCTGAGGCTCTCCATCACCATCGACAATGCTGACATACAGCCTCGAGTCAAACCCGGACACCATAACCCACAGTAATCAGAGACGATTAAGAGCAGGAGAGAGAACGTGGAGAAAACCACATCTCCATACGGATCTCATCTCATACCGTGCTCTCCTGCCCAAATTCTCATCTGATGTGACTTCTGCTAAGAACGCCTTTACAATGAGAAGCTGGAAGCTTCTCTACAAGATCCTCACAAGTTCCACAACATCTTTTCTTCAATTCCAGCTCCCCCTGCTCCATCCTCCCTGACTGCTGATACCAACTTTTTTGATGGGAAGATTGAAAAACTGCGCCAGACCTTCACTCCTACCCGTCTCTTACACTACACTCACGATTCTTTCAACAGAAGATGTCCTGCAGGTTATCCTGTCCTGCTATCCCACCACCTGCCCACTGGATCCAATTCCTTCCACAATTCTCCAGATCGTCTCACAACACCTCCTCTCCTTCATCACTACTATCAATAATGACTCCATAACATCTGGTCATGTACCAACTGCCTTAAAAAGAGCAAGGATATTCCCATCCTGAAGAAACCCACTCTGGAGCAGCTTCTGACCGTATCACTTCTCTCTTTTCTTTCTTAAATCCTCTAACAGCTTGTCTACAATCAACTGTCTCTCTGTCTTTTACAGAACAACCTCCAAGATCCGAACCAGTCTGGCTTCATAGCGTTGCATTCCACAGAGACTGCCCTTGTAGCCATCACTGAAAAGCTCCATGCTACGATCATGCTACTATACTATCATCAGTCCTCCTCCTCCTCAGCATTTCAGCAGAAGACTCTCTTCTTCTTCCTCATGAGTGTTGGAATTCATGGGACAGCAAGGCACTGGTTTGCTTCCTACCTCTAGCAATGATCAGGTGACTTGGAGGAGATCCACATCTTTGCACAGCATTGTACTGCACATGCAACTGCACATATCTGCGCGTTACTCCACATACAGTTCATACTTTTTCTGCCATCTATCTTTATATTTTTATATTCTTCTTTTTCTACTTATGTGTAAGTAAATTATGTTTTTATGTAACTTATGTTTTACATTGCCGGTCTCTAAAAAGCGTTTCACTGCACATTGTACTGTGTATGGTTGTGTGTGTGTATGGTTGTGTGTGTGTGTGTGTGTGTGTGTCTCCACTGGGGTCTCACAAGGCTCAGTGCTTGGTCCTCTTCTATTCTCCCTCTATACCTGAAATTCTGTTCATCCCAGAAGATTCATCCCCACTTCAGGATCTTGTGATCTGTTCATTGCTACTCTGACACACTTGTGTTGATTTCTCCTTCATCAGCATCAGAAGGATTCGTCCATTTCTCTCCACACAGGCCACTCAGGTGCCGGTTCAGTCCCCCGTCATTTCGAGACTGGACGACTGCACCTCGCTCCTGCAGGTCTGTGTCTGAAAGTACTTAAATTAGCACTTGATTATTTAAATAACTGAAAGTCTTGTGTTGTCTGTGTGCTTTTCTTATTATATAATCTCCCAGCAGAGTTTTTTAGACTGATAGTATTCTTAGTCCATCACCTAGTGAACCCATTTGAGGAGGCATTTATTGATAGAGACTTGAGAGCACTTCTGTAGGTCGCTCTGTATCAGGGCTTCTGCCAAATGCCTTGGATGTAAATGTAAAAAACACACAGCGTCTCGTCATCTACAGTGAACCTTGTCCTGGGTAAGCTCCTGTTCTCCATATTTAGCTACTGTCAGGTGTGCTTAGATTGGGCGGGGGTGTGGCATAGTCTATCTCGAATGCTATTGGCTGTTGGGTAAATCAGCTGGGTAAAGCACTTCAACACACCACCACTCTAATTCCTCTCGAAAGAAAACTCATTAACATAATTCAGAACATACAGAATCTGATCGCCTCTCTGAAGATGCTCCTCAGGGACTTCGGTGATCTGTGTACTTCAGTGTGTGTGTGTGTGTGTGTGTGTGTGTGTGTGTGTATGTGTGTGTTGTGATGAACGTTGCTTAGAAGCCACACTGAATAAAGTGTGTGTGAGTGTGTGAGTGGAGGAGGAGGAAGTGAGCGAGGAACAAACGCCCGCAGGAACGAGGGATTGATTTCACTCGTCTGCTTTCTGCCCAGGTCTCTTTTACCATTTACTCATATTTCAGAGGCCGTGATGTGAATAAAGAAACACCCTGTGTGTGTGTGTGTGTGTGTGTGTGTGTGTGTGTGTGTGTGTGTGAATGTGTGTGTGTGTGTGTGTGTTTACAGAGCTTGTTTACAAAGAGCTTTATTGTTTTTCTGATTGCTTATCAAGTCAAGAGGTTGCCATGGTTATCTACATCCTATTCATCTGTGTTTCTGTAATTTACATCTCTCTCTCTCAATCGATCCATCCATACGTCTCTCCATCATCCCTTTATTCACATGTTAATTATTCCCCCTCCTGTGCGCATATAAAATGATACCTAAAGCTACACAAATACAGATTTAGACTCCCTTATAGGTCTTTATACAGGCAGAAATATAAACTCTCTCTCTCTCTCTCACACACACACGCACACACACACACACACACACACACACACACACACACGCGCACACACACACACAGTGATTTACTGTATTCAATAAAACAGACAGAACAGGAGGTCTGAACAAACAGCACAAAAGATAAATACTCTGAGTTCTCCTGGAGAACTTCCAGAAACATGTTCTGCGTAACAAACTGCTCTTATTTCCTTTAATCGAGTAACAACCCGAGTGTAGATACACCGCGAATAAACCACAACGGTTATTGTAATTCTCTATAACAGCGGCGCTGACAGTAGCGAAGGTTTATATTAATGCGCTCGTTCTAATACCTTATCATTTCTATAGCAACGACTCGTTCACAGGGCCGCAAATGCTTCACTGGCAACGGATTTAAAATATCGTTGATGTGATGAAGTTTTCTGTGAGGAGAAATGTGTTTATGTAGCGTGTATGGAAGGAGTCTCCAGTGTCAGCGCTGTGTAACAGTCAGAGGTAAAGCTGGAACTTTCAGATTTCATCATCTTCATCACAGAGTTTACACTTCACTACTGTTTCACACTCACACACACAACAAGAGAGAATAAAGAGAGAGAATAGAGAGAGAGAATAAAGAGAGAGAATAGAGAGAGAGAATAAAGAGAGAATAAAGAGAGAGAATAGAGAGAGAATAAAGAGAGAATAGAGAGAGAATAAAGAGAGAGAATAAAGAGAGAGAATAGAGAGAGAATAAAGAGAGAGAATAGAGAGAGAGAATAAAGAGAGAGAGAATAGAGAGAGAATAGAGAGAGAATAGAGAGAGAGAATAGAGAGAGAGAATAAAGAGAGAGAATAAAGAGAGAGAATAGAGAGAGAGAGAATAGAGAGAGAATAAAGAGAGAATAGAGAGAGAGAATAGAGAGAGAGAATAAAGAGAGAGAATAGAGAGAGAGAATAGAGAGAGAGAATAAAGAGAGAGAATAGAGAGAGAGAATAGAGAGAGAGAATAAAGAGAGAGAATAAAGAGAGAATAGAGAGAGAGAATAGAGAGAGAGAATAGAGAGAGAGAATAAAGAGAGAGAATAGAGAGAGAGAATAGAGAGAGAGAATACAGAGAGAGAATAGAGAGAGAGAATAAAGAGAGAGAATAGAGAGAGAATAGAGAGAGAGAATAAAGAGAGAGAGAATAGAGAGAGAGAATAGAGAGAGAATAGAGAGAGAGAATAGAGAGAGAGAATAAAGAGAGAGAGAATAGAGAGAGAGAATAAAGAGAGAGAATAGAGAGAGAATAGAGAGAGAGAATAAAGAGAGAATAGAGAGAGAGAATAAAGAGAGAGAATAGAGAGAGAGAATAAAGAGAGAGAATAGAGAGAGAGAATAGAGAGAGTGAATAAAGAGAGAGAATAGAGAGAGAGAATAGAGAGAGAGAATAGAGAGAGTGAATAAAGAGAGAGAATAAAGAGAGAGAATAGAGAGAGAGAATAAAGAGAGAGAATAGAGAGAGAATAAAGAGAGAGAATAGAGAGAGAGAATAGAGAGAGTGAATAAAGAGAGAGAATAAAGAGAGAGAATAGAGAGAGAGAATAAAGAGAGAGAATAAAGAGAGAGAATAGAGAGAGAATAAAGAGAGAGAATAAAGAGAGAGAATAAAGAGAGAGAATAGAGAGAGAGAATAGAGAGAGTGAATAAAGAGAGAGAATAAAGAGAGAGAATAGAGAGAGAGAATAAAGAGAGAGAATAAAGAGAGAGAATAGAGAGAGAATAAAGAGAGAGAATAGAGAGAGAGAATAAAGAGAGAGAATAGAGAGAGAATAGAGAGAGAGAATAGAGAGAGAGAATAAAGAGAGAGAATAGAGAGAGAATAGAGAGAGAGAATAGAGAGAGAGAATAAAGAGAGAGAATAGAGAGAGAGAATAGAGAGAGAGAATAAAGAGAGAGAATAGAGAGAGAATAGAGAGAGAGAATAGAGAGAGAGAATAAAGAGAGAGAATAGAGAGAGAATAGAGAGAGAGAATAGAGAGAGAGAATAGAGAGAGAGAATAAAGAGAGAGAATAGAGAGAGAATAGAGAGAGGGATGGTGAGGGAACGAGTGTTTATAGCTGCTATAATGTAAGTGACAACAGGAACTCACTTGTGTTATAAAGATTAAATGTAACTACAAACAGATAAAAAGTGTGTTGTTCTTTAATAAATAATAAAATTGTAATCATTGGTGAGTTGTTGTGGTGTAAGAGGAATAAAACACTCGGGGACCTGCTGTTAGAGGAAAATCATCAGTAACTTCACTTCATCACATCATCCTCTCACTGTATTTTACTGTAACACACACACACACACACACACACAGAGTGTTTATTACTTACTTAACACTAAAATGCTCATTTAAATGTTAGTTAAATTCATCTGCATATAATACATTCAGTACATGACAATGGCTGCATAAATTTGCATAAATTAAATCACAGCATGTTGCTAAATCCTGAACTTCAGGTGTAAACACTGGAACTTGTTTTTTTAAGCTACTATTTTTTATTCTGTTCACAAACTTAACTGCAGTATTTTTCCTGTCATAAACATTTCCACTGTATTTTTCGGCAACATTTCACGTATCACCCAATAATTTATCCACTAAAGTTGATTTGAATAAAATGTTGTGACACGTATATGAATAAACACACAGCTGGAACAGTTTGTCCTGTTTAAAAAAGGCCAGTTTCTGCCGCTGCGCTGTGTGACAGGTGTGTGTGGAAAAGAAGAAGGCCACTTTATTCAGTGAGTGAACAGATGAAGTGTGTGCTGACGCTTCTGTATACACACTGCCTTTCATCTCACTGTGTGTGTGTGTGTGTGTGTGTGTGTGTGTGTGTGTGTGTGTTATTTATTCAGTTCTCAGACAGATGCTCGAAGCATTGCATTTGTGATACAAGTGTCCTGAAACCCCTGAACACACACACACACACACACACACACACACACACAGCGCATCAGTGTGCAGAGCATAAACAAGGTCTGTAGCAAGAAGTCTTTATACTTTTTCGTTATGAATTGCTAATGAATATACTAATAAAGGATGTGTCTCAGGTCTCTAATGTTCTCTAACTGTCTATAATTATTTATAACTATAACTGACTATAACTGTTTATAACAGTCTATAACTGTCTATAATTATTTATAACTATAACTGACTATAACTATTTATAACTGTCTATAACTGTCTATAATTATTTATAACTATAACTGACTATAACTGTTTATAATTGACTATAACTGTCTATAACTGACTATAACTGTCTATAACTGACTATAACTGTTTATAACTGACTATAACTGTCTATAACTGTTTATAATTATTTATAACTATAACTGACTATAACTGTTTATAACAGTCTATAACTGTCTATAACTGACTATAATTGTTTATAACTGTCTGTAACTGTCTATAACTGTCTATAACTGACTATAACTGACTATAACTGTTTATAACAGTCTATAACTGTCTATAATTGTTTATAACTATAACTGACTATAACTGTTTATAACTGTTTATCACTGTCTGTAATTATTTATAACTGTCTATAACTGTTCATAACTATAACTGACTATAACTATTTATAACTGACTATAACAGTCTATAACTGACTCTAACTGTCTACAACTGTCTACAACAGTCTATCACTGTTATATAACTGCAGCACTTTAAAAATTAAAAATGTAGAATTCCATTTACCATCCTGAAGAAAACAGAATGTACTATAACGCTAAGTCACTGATCTTCTGCCTGTTGTGGCCACGCCCATTTCACAAGGAGACACAAAATAAAATTTATATTGTATCAATTCAGACTTTAGGCCACACCCCTTACCCTTCTGTTCTGTTAGTGTCTCCTCCCCTGTTCTATCTTAGTTCTTGCAGTGGATTTTCTGGGCTCCACATTATTAAAATCACCGGTGTGTAGTTCTGTGTGTTCAGCAGTGTCTAAACAACACTTGATCCAGCACATCCTGTTTCTTTACACGTTTTCCATCATGCTTATATTCATGTATTTAATATTATCCTTGAACGACATTCCATAGTGTGTGTGTGTGTGTGTGTGTGTGTGTGTGTGTGTGTGTATTTACTGACAAAACATAAAATTCAGAGTGACATATTGTAATTACATCAAACAGTCAGATTGTGGTGCTGGATTTAACACCACTCCTCACTCAAGCTGATATCATGAAACATGCACTTAAGTGTAACTTAGACACGCCCCTGTTTTAGATAAACTCCACCCCCACATGCGTAACTCTCACATAACTTCTGGATAGCGCTGAAGTCGGTAGTTATGTCTGAGTTCTGAATGTTGATGTGTGTAATTTCAGTATTAAATCTTCACTGAGTGATGAGCTCTACTCAGACTTCAGACTTTAAGCCACGCCCCCTACCTGAGTCTGAAGTTGAAGAAGAAAGTGATTTTCACTGCTTTTGCACTGTTTTTGTCTCTGTGACTCTTGTCTGTGTTTATAGATATCAGTGTGTCAGAGTAAGAAACCACATCCGTGAGTCACAAAGCCGACTCAGGGACAGAACACGGTATCAGACAGTTTTCTGCAACAAAACACTGAAAAGCAGCGTGTCCTTGTGATTTTATAAAGCCATGTTACTGAGCTGTATGTATTATTAAAAAGCTGAAGTGCCTAATTTAAAACCTTGTATAAACCTCGTCTGAGTAATTAGTTCTGCACTGTTCACTCTCTTAACCACCGGCCTTTACATCGTATTTCACGTAGGTCACGTCATATTTCAGTTTGAGAAGCTAATTAAGCCCCTAAACGGCGTGTGTGCTGCTGGTGAACATGGCCGAGGAACAGGAGTCATGATGTCACTGTGTTTGTGATTGCAGTTGTGTGAAGAGAAATGCAGCTTAACGCGAATGCCTAACTTTAAATATCTGTAGCTCAGTGTTCCGTTTTCATGTCATGTGACTGTCGAGTGTAGTTTCTCTCTTGTGGGTGTGTCCTGTACAGCGTTTATATATATATATATATATATATTCATATCTGGCTCAAAGCTGAGATTAATGAAAGGAGGACATAGTGAAGTTGGTTGCAACACTAAACATTTATTGATATAAATAGAAAAAAAATTAAATCAAGAGAACAACACGGTCTGATAATGTCTGTCTGCTGCAAGGATGCTAATCAAAATAATAGAAAATGAAATACTCAAAATAAATAACAAAAGCAAGTGAAACTAGAACACAAACAAAAGCCAAAAGCAAACACAAACTGGGAGCAAGCTCTCTCCACACGCGCGCAGCCTAATACTTTATAAAGGGAAGCACAGGTGGACATCGTTCTCTTGATGAGCTATATATATATATATATATATATATATGGGATATATTTGGTCATCATTTGGATTTGTAGCGTCATATTTACATTTCTGTCTGGAATTGAGAGAATTTCATGTCGCTGTTAGTGAAATCATGGCTCTGCGACGTGTCTGTACTGTTAAGCACGATTGCCCCATTAACTTATGTGTACTTATTTCTTCTCTTTAAGTCCTATTGTCATGATGAGGTTTGGATTTTGAACTCAGGTTTATAAGTTTTCAAAAATAAAACTTAAAGTAATCCATTGTCTTGATTTGTAAAAATTGTAAAACGCAACTTTTTGAGTTGAAACAGAGATTATCTTCAAGCTGAGTGAACTCGGGGTTTTTAAGGCAGCAGGTGAACTTTTGTTTCTAAGTTTAAACACGTGAGATGTTCCCTTTCAAAGGGAACTCTTATGGATCCGGAAGAGGAGCCGGAGACGAGCGCTGCTCCATCTCTTGCTCTGTCTTCCGGGTTCGGCTCTCCTCTGGATTTTGGAGCTCGCGTCGCGTCTCCTCCTTCCGCTATGGAAAGCCAAAGGGAAAAAAAACACACACACACACACACACACAAATAAGTAATAATTAATAATAGTAATAATTCCTCTCTGACTCCGAGGAGCCAGAAGGATGTGCTAAAAACTGAGAGCAGCATATAAAGAGCTGCTTGAAGTGATTACTAAGGCTGGATGAGCCTTTTTCTCCCCAGTGGAAGTAAATCCCTCACACTGCAGAAACTCCCCTTTCTTCCAGAAGTGCATGACAAAATATCAGGCTTCTGGGGGAAAACCATGCATAAGCCGTATTTATATCCCCATGATGTTGGATTATTCGGCCATTGTGGGGAATGAACGGCATGGCTATTTAGCTATGCTGAAGGTGGAGGAGGCGCTTGCGAGCTACCTCTCTCCATCGACTGCAGGTAATTAAGGGGGCCGACTTTGCCATCCAAGCCACTGTGTAAGGCCACCGTGGCATTGGTGGGCAAGGCCTATGCGGTAGTAATCTTGCTTGTGGGTCACGTCAACGTTGAAGCCATCCAGGGTTCAAACGTTGAAGTTCCCTTCTCAGGGAACAGGGTACATGCGTAACCCAGACGTTTTACAGTGTACATGGAAAATATCACTTTTTCAGTATTTAGTGTGAATGTAGAGATAAAATATCAGAAACGCAAAATGTTGCCATACAGCTGATTGTGTTTTGTAAGCGTATCTCCTCCTCTTAAATTACTGCAGAAATCATCCAGTGTGTTTATAAATTCTCATAATGTACTGTGAGATGGGTCCAAACACCAATACCCATAACAGACGTATAGATGTAAAGGGAACTGGGAATAGAACAAAAAACAACCCGCGTGTATGTGAGTTCTCACATAAATATTTGAACACCTGCTACAGAGAGCTGTAACAACAACAAACCTCAAAAACTGGTAGAATTTATTATTATAAAAGTTTTTCTAAGAAAAAAACCCAAGACCTGCAGACATTTGTGTGTGGCTGAGTGTACAGCAGAACCCCCTCCTGACTCACTATACTCTGATACTGTTCTCACAAATACTCACACACTTAGAACAAAGGGTTCAGAGATTCCTTTAGAGACATGGATCCATGTAGAAGTCCTTTGTGGAGAAAGTTACACTCAGAATAAAATGGATCTTCAGAGGTTCTGTGGATTATTGCTCTTTTTAGCTGTCTATAGTGGCTTAACATTTAATCATCTCTAACAGAAACACTCGGATATTGGGTTCTACACGACATCTAAAGGTTCCTGCATGGGGCGATTTAAAGAACACTTTAAGATTCCAGATAGAACCTGAAAAACTGATACATCATTACATTGTTACACTGTTTCATTGTTACAATACAATACTGTAACAGTGTAATGATGTAACAACGTAACAGTGTAACAATATAACATTGTAATACACCGTTTCATTGTTATATTGTTAAATTGTTACACTGTTTCATTGTGACACTGCTACACTGTTACATTGTTACATTATTACACCGTTACATTGTTATATTGTGACACCGCTACATGTGTACACTGCTATACCGTTACACTGTTACATTATTACACTGTTACATTGTTATATTGTGACACCGCTACATGTGTACACTGCTATACCGTTACACTGTTACATTATTACACTGTTACATTGTTATATTGTGACACCGCTACATGTGTACACTGCTATACCGTTACACTGTTACATTATTACACTGTTACATTGTTATATTGTGACACCGCTACATGTGTACACTGCTATACTGTTACACTGTTACATTATTACACTGTTACATTGTTATATTGTGACACCGCTACATGTGTACACTGCTATACTGTTACATTGTTACATTATTACACTGTTACATTGTTATATTGTGACACCGCTACATGTGTACACTGCTATACTGTTACACTGTTACATTATTACACTGTTACATTGTTATATTGTGACACCGCTACATGTGTACACTGCTATACCGTTACATTGTTACATTATTACACTGTTACATTGTTATATTGTGACACCGCTACATGTGTACACTGCTATACTGTTACATTGTTACATTATTACACTGTTACATTGTTATATTGTGACACCGCTACATGTGTACACTGCTATACTGTTACATTGTTACATTATTACACTGTTACAGCTGCAGCAGCTGATCAAAGGGACTCTACAAAAAAACAAACAAAACAAACAACTAGCATCTAAAGGGTGTAACATTTGAAAACCATGGACATGGAACCCTGGTAGATATGATTCAGTCTGTTCCCGAGTGATCCATCAGACTGTCCATGTCTGTAGATTTGAAAAAAAGAGAGAGAAAGGCAACACGTAGAACCCTAGAGGTATATATTAACATCATGTATTTATAACCGAATCTTAAAGCCCTTTATGAAGCTGAGAACACATTCAGCAAGAGGATCGAACTGAAGTCCTGTACCAGCACCTTCACTTTTACAAACGTTTTCACACTGCGCTGAGATTTCTAAACAAGTCCAAATATCCTGAATTGATTTAATTAATGGAATATTCCTCATCATTAGATTCTGATCAAACTAATTCTTCATTTTAAGCCTGTAGATTATTTCCCCTGATATTGTAAACACAGTTTTTCTTCTTTCAAATAATGAAATGCTTGTGATAAGTGAAATTTGTCTTTATTTATGCGATTACTTCATTTTATTATTCCTTTAAATATTTTTAATACGATGTCATATCCCTTCAGATCTAAACTGCATAATTACCACATTTATAGGAGAGTGCTATATGTAAAAAGTACTTTTCAGCAGTAATATTATGTGATGTTTGAATAAAAAGTTACTATTTGAATTTCCCTTTGTTTGAGTAATGAAAGCATTTAAACCTCTCAGTGTGTTTAATAATAATGTATTCATGGGAGATATTTCCACTTGCGCTCCGTGTGTTCAGTGCATGTAGAATCCGTTTAGAACCCCTCGAGGAACCGTTATTTTTTAGAGAGCGTTTGGGCTGAGGAGACCCTATGTACACTTCATCTTAACTAAACTAACACTTTAAATAATGGCACCCTGAATAATGAACAGTTTGGTACTCTGGTGCCGTGGAACCTCGCTGTGCTCAGTACTCCTCATCTTTAATATAATTTAATCTGTTCCAGTCGGGGAGATGATACAGCTTTGTCTCGATGATATCCACACAGAGTTAATAACAATCACACACTTCACTCACAGTGAGAACCGCCGGGCCGATAAGCAGCCAAATCTCCGAGCGGGAGAACGAGGAGGAGAATGAGGAGGATGGAGGATGGAGGGAGGAGGGGGAGGGAGGAGGGGGAGTGAGGAAAGAGAGAAAAGGATTTTATTGCTTGTGCCAGCAGGTTGAATAATGATTATCACCCGTGTGTATCTCTGTATCTCATATGTGAGTCCTAGTAAAGAGAGAAACTCCTCAAAGGCTCAGTGTGTGTGTGCGTGTGTGTGTGTGTGTGTGTGTGTGTGTGTGTGTGTGGGAGGAGGAGGAGGAAGAGAAGGAGGAGGAGGATCGAATATGATCTCATTAATAAGTGAAAGAAGTTCCAAGAGCGAAAAATACGCTGCGCTCGGAAAAAAGCCGCAGCAATATCGCACTGATAAATGACCAGGAGGGTTTTATGGTGTGTGTGTGTGAGTGAGTGTGTGTGTGTGTGTGTGTGTGTGTGTGTGTGTGTGTGTGCTGGATGTTCTTCTTTGTCCCAAACACAAGATAAGAGAAAAATCTTTCAGAGATCACCGTGAATGTTAAAAAATGTGAATTATGCCTGATGAGCTCGGGGTTTAATTTTAAAGCTGTTCTTTTCTTCATAGAAAGAGAGAGAGATAGAGTGTGTGTGTGTGTGTGTGTGTGTGTGTCTCTGTGTGTGTCTCTGTGTGTGTCTGTGTGTGTGTATGAAAGCCCTCCTTTATGCTCTCTGACAGCAGGAAGAAGAATGTGGCCAATCTTGTGCAGTTAATTGCATTACGATGGCGGAGTTTCCTGCTCTGCTCCTTTTCCATCAGGCACATTACAGGAGCGCCTGCTGGGTCCTGAGCTTCTGCACACCATCACCTCCTCTCTCTGACTGATATGCTTCTGCTCCTGACATGGCTTCCTGTGTCTCCCACACATGCATACGGATATAAAACGTAGTGTTATTATCTTTTATCGTTATTATCCACATCAAAATGGTGTTTTCTTTCATCGTTAGGGAATCTTCATCGTATAATCTGACATGGAGACACACACTATCACACAGTCTGGAAGAGAAGTTCACTGAGAAGTTTACTGAGATCTTAAACAGAGTGACGAGGAATAAGTCTTTAAAGAAAGACAGTGCCTGAAGCTCCACCCTCTTCCAGAAGTAATTTCCTATAAATCCCTGTCTCTCGACTCATCTCCACGCCACACTCCTCACGGGTTAGTGATTTACAGATACAGGAGGCAGTAGTTAAGGTAAAGTGGGTGGGGCTGAAATGTATTTTATTTTGAATGAGAAGCAAATTGATCTGGCGTAAATGACCAGTGAGCATGAAGGGGTAGGGCCGAGGATGCATTATTTCCCCCACTGTGAAACTTCTACAACCTTTACAAAACTATCTGAGAAACAGAATAATGTTCAGTGCACAGTCATAAATTATAAGCCACCATTCATTCATCATTATTAAAATAAAGTGTATGTGACAAACTGTTCATTATATCTCACACTTATTTAATCATTACCTTCGTATCGCCTAGACCATGAAGTTAAATGTTAAAATGTTGAAAGGCCTCTGAGAGCTGCCCTGAGAGCCGATTAGCATTTATCAGCGCTTGTGATTTGGAGCTGCAGATGTTTCTGACATCATGGAGTTACTTTTGAAACTATGTGATGAGTTTGGTGTCACTTTACACCATCGACCCAGTCAGGTAGGGGCGTGGCCTAAAGTCTGAGGTGGAGCTTGCACAATATTAGAGCTAGTTTATTTATCAGTTTTACTTCCTGTTCATGTTGCCTGTTGGATTGTGATTGGTCAGAAAGTGCAGCTGCAAATCACAGGTTTATAATGTGCTCGTTCTAATAGGTCATCCTTTATCATTTGACTGGTTATTTAAACCCCTCGCGTTGCTGCGCACGTCGCGTGGCATTAAAGTAAAGTAGAGAAAGGACTAATGGAGAAAGGACGAACAGAGAAGAAGACGGAATGAATAATGGTGCCAGGTTGTGATGTTGCCATGCTCTGTCTGTTTTCCTGTTCCTTAGTTTATGCCTTGTTAAGACTGTTTATGCCATGTCATAGTTAAGACTGTTTATGCCATGTCATAGTTAAGACTGTTTATGCCATGTCATAGTTAAGAGTGTTTCTGCCATGTCATAGTTAAGAGTGTTTCTGCCATGTCATAGTTAAGAGTGTTTCTGCCATGTCATAGTTAAGAGTGTTTCTGCCATGTCATAGTTAAGAGTGTTTCTGCCATGTCATAGTTAAGAGTGTTTCTGTCTTTGTTTAATGAGTATTTATGCCTAAGTTAAAGGAGTGTTCTTGTTCTAGTTAAACGATGCGTTCCTGCCATAGTTAGAGGAGTGTTTCATGTCAAGGTCTGGTTCTGAGTCTGGTGCTTCCCTCCGCATTTCTAGTTAAAGGAGAAATGTTTAAGTTAGTTAAATGCGGTGGAGTTTCCACACCCTGTTTAAGTTTACAGTTCTTTGCTTGAGTTCAAGTTTTATGTTTAGACCTTGTTTCCCGCCTCCTCGTGTGTTGACTTAAGTGGCAAATAAAGACTGTACTCCTGTGCTTACTTCCTGTCTTGAGTCCTGTGTCGTAACACAGTCAAAGAACCAACTTGTGATGGACCGAGCCGCACGCTCGTAAGGAAGCAGAGAGTAATTTATGACAGTACATGACAGGTGTAAAAATCCAGCAGTCTGAAGACACACACTGTGCTGAGTTCTGCACGTTTATTTAACATGTCGATCAGCTTGGCTTTTTCTGTTAACAGACGTGAAATTAGTGGCATTTAATAATAAAATGTCATTAGAACCACGCTGAGTAAAAGTGCCTCTTTATTGTTCCATTCTTCCTGCACATTTTCAAATGATTTCATTTTTTATTGTTCTTGTATGTCTCCGTGTTCTTAGGCAAGCTCTCCACCCAGAGTGTATGACTAGTCAATTACAATTAGAAATATATTGTGATTGTGATGTGAACGCCTCCTGCGTTTATCCCATTTAAACAGAATAAACGAAACCAAATTTCCGTAACATAGCCAGAATTAATGAGGGAAAATAACACTAATAGACATTTTCATAAGCAGCGTCGAGGCTTTTCCTCATGAGAGCTGCAGAACATAGCACTGAACTCGGCCAACTGCTGAGTCCCAAATGTCACCTTATTTCCGATTAGTTCACTATGTAGTGCACTACTCCCTGTTCAGTATATAGAAACACCATCTATGGTCCACTGTGGGCGTGTCCCAAACTAGACACCCTATTAACTCTATAGGGCACCTATCAACTCCAGTTCTGGCTGTGATCCACTGCAACTCCAACCAGGGTAGAGTGGTTACTGTGAATGAGTGAGTGCATGGATGGATAAATAAATGATGAATACATTGATGGATGGATGGAGGAATAAATTGGTGGATGGATAGATAGATGAATAAACTGATGGATGGTTGTATGAAAAAATGGTGTGAGATGTGAGAGTGAGATGTGAGGTGTGAGTTTGAGATGTGAGTGAGATGTGAGATATGAAATATGAGATGTGAGTCTGAGATGTGAGATATGAGATGTGGGCAAGAGATGTGAGAGTGAGATGTGAGAGTGAGATGTGAGAGTGAGAGTGAGATGTGGGATGTGGGATGTGAGAGTGAGATGTGGGATGTGAGAGTGAGATGTGGGATGTGAGAGTGAGATGTGAGAGTGAAATGTGAGATGTGAGAGTGAGATGTGAAAGTGAGATGTGAGAGTGAAATGTGAGATGTGAGAGTGAGATGTGAGAGTGAAATGTGAGATGTGAGAGTGAGATGTGAGAGTGAAATGTGGGATGTGAGATGTGAGAGTGAGATGTGAGAGTGAGATGTGAGAGTGAAAAGTGAGATGTGAGATGTGAGAGTGAGAGTGAGATGTGAGAGTGAGATGTGAGAGTGAAATGTGAAAGTGAGATGTGAGAGTGATATGTGAGAGTGATATGTGAGAGTGAGATGTGAGAGTGAGATGTGAAAGTGAGATGTGAGAGTGAGATGTGAGAGTGAGATGTGAAAGTAATATGTGAGAGTGAGATGTGAGAGTGAGATGTGAGAGTGAGATGTGAGAGTGAGATGTGAGAGTGAGATGTGAGAGGTGAGACGTGAGATGTGAGAGTGTTTAGTGGTGTTTGACCCCAACACTCGCGCTGTGTGATTTATGACGTTGTGGGAGGTTTTTGGAGCGCTGCTCACTGCTGCTTTAACAAAATGCAAATGATGTGTAATGTTATGCAGGTTAGAAGTCTCTGTTTTCAGCCTCCCTTTTCCATCCTGATCTTTTGCTTTTTCCCTGACGCATCGCTCCGGGCTGTGTGTGTGTGTGTGTGTGTGTGTGTGTGTGTGTGTGTGACTCACGCTGAGTTAATATACAAGGTGGTAAAGGTTGGCTTAGCTGAGAGGGGGAAAAATGTTTTTATTATTATCATTATTATTACCACATCGATGTGTAGGCATCCATTAGGCAGAGAAATATGCCTCGATGCCATTTGCATGGCCCATAAACTCCTGGAGGTCGCACGCCGCATAATAATCCACTATAATGGTTTTTTCCTCCTGGAAAAACAAGCCCGGATGCTGGGCGACAAATTGAACTCTACTAAGTGTAAATTTGTTTCTGCCCTGATTCGCAAAGTGAAGCTTTCATTAATTTTCACCAGCGCCAGAAAAAAGAGACACTAAAAGCGCTGTGTAAATACTTTGTGACTTTCGCAGTAATGGCCTCCACCGTCCCTACCTCGTTCCCTCCCTCGTTCCCTCCCTCGTCCCCGCCACCATCCCTCCCTCACCTGGCCACTACCTTGGTGTGTAAACATACACAGAATACTACAGAAGCGCTTTACCCTGTGTCTCATTCACACACACCAGTGGTAGCAGAGCTGCCATGCAAGGCGCTAACTTGCCATCGGGAGCAACTCGGGGTTCAGTGTCTTGCCCAAGGACACTTCGGCATGTGGAGTCACGTGTAGTCACGTGGGCCGGGAATCGAACCGCCAACCCTGCGATTAGTGGACAACCCGCTCTACCACCTGATCCACAGCCGCCCCGTGTTTATAAAACATTCAGCTCAGAATTCAGAACAGCCCATTGGCCAGTAGACTCACTGAAACTCAACCGCTCATTGGCTAATTCAGTCATCCAGCTGGACAACTGGCTCACTGCCTCATCGAATCGGGAAACAGACATCGAGTGTGAGGAAATGCAGAACACATGAAAATAAAGAAGAAATGAACACGATTCAGTGCTAATGTTTCTGCTTACATTGTGTTTTGGTAAAAGCGTATTTAGATGAATTAATTCAACCTGGAAGCAGATATTTATTTACTTCATGTATAATTAATGACCAAACTGTTAATTACTGTTCAGGAAGAAAACTACCTAGCGTGCTACAGTGGAGGCGTGGTGGCTTTGATATTTCACAGAAGGATTGCGTGTCATTAAATAACTATGGATTAAATACTGGATAAAGTCGGTTCATTTCAGATCAGTATTTGTTAGTTAGATAATGTTGATAACAGCTGTAATAAAATCCTGCACCGAGTCCGGCTCCGTGTTCCGGATAATAAATTTGTTCTGCTTAATTGAGAAATCTTTTAGTTCTAAACCGTCCTGAACAGCAGCAATAACCGTTTACACAAAGTGCTGCACTGAATTAACTCATTTAATCACTGATCAAACACACTAAACCACCAGGATGACGTTAGAACCCAGATGTTCCACACGTTCTCATGTCCGAGCCGGCCTGCTGTCTCAGACTCCACGTCTCTCTGGGTTTAGCGTGGCTGTAATTTTTCCGTGTTTGCTTGCGTGCTGTGAAGAGCGCTGAGTTGTTTTTTTTAAACGCCTCTCCACACTGAAAGCTCTCAGCCATTAGCAGAAACGGTAAAAACACATGGAAGCTCGTCAGAGATGTGAGTGAGCACGAGGTCACGGCGGGTCACCCGAGCACAGCGCTATCGAAGTTATGACTAATGTGGACTCGAACGCGACCTTCGTTTGCTTTGAAAAGGCTCGGTTTTAAAGGAGCATGCTAATTTTAATGCCACAGAGCTGAATATTAGGGACATGGAACAAAACATGGCCACAACAGCTCTCAACGTGGTCATCATGGACACTTTACAATCTCCTCACCACGCTCGTGTACTGCTGCAGAGGATGCAGCGTGGCTGTGAGAATAAAACGGGATGAAGAAAAGAAATAAAAAGCAAAAGAAGAGAGGAAAGAAAACAGATACACATGGACATGCTGGTTAATATTGTTGTGAAGAAATAAATACAATAAAATGTTTTACTGGTCATTATGTCAGTATCTTATAACAGTGTACCACGACATTAATATTCCCTCCATCTGTTTAAATGTAGGACAAATAAAATGCAGGTTTATTTGTTTAAAAAAAGTCATACAGGGTATGCCTATATGGTGACGTTTATCTGTAAGGAGACGTTTATATGTAACGTGTATGGAAGGAGTCTCCAGTGCCAGGGCTGTGTAAGAGTCAGAGGTGAAGCTGTAACTTTATGTGTTTAGACATCTTCAGCACAGATGAGTTTACACTTCTTGACAAGCTGCATTTTATCTTTTGTCGTATTACCTTGAAGAGAGAGAATAAAGAGAGGGCAGGCGAGGGAACAGAGGAATAGCTGCTATAACGTGAGTGATGACATTAACTTGTTTACTGAACATTAACTGTAACTAGAAAAGGATAAAAAGAATGTTTATTGTGGTTTAAGAGGCATAAAGCAACTTCACTCTGTGTTTTACTATAACACACACACACACACACACACACACACACACATAGAGTACTCACCAGAATCTACATCTTTCATATAAAAACATAAATATTGTGTTTGTTGATATAAACGGATGTAAATGATGTAATTACATCGGAGTGTTAGAACTGTAATTAGCCGTCAGAGTAACACTACTTCACTCCAGGCAGCAGGTAAAAGTGTAATATCCCTGGGCTCTGAAGCCGAAATCGAGCTTTTTTTTGTTTTATATCTCACCTCCAGAAGTGTGGAGAGCTTCATATTGGTGATGGGTGAAAATAAAATCCTGCAGCGAGCTGAATCTTGGGACCGAGACTATAAAAAAGCAGTGTAATGAATTCTGATACGCGGGATCTGTTTTTGGTAAATATTTCTGAGGAACTGATAAAAATGTAGACGCTGTATCTCTGAAAGTCGATCGCTCATGTCTCTGAACATCAAAACAGAACGTCAAGTTTTTCTTCAGGAGAATTTTCATTAAGTATCTGTGATAAGTGAACAGAAACGCTGTCGTATCTGTAAACACTGTGGACTATGCAAAAACACCACTGGATAAAAGATTCGACTTCACCCTCGCACGCCTGTCGCTGTGACACCGAACACTGTGTTTATTCTGATCACATGTGGGTGATACGCAGATTAAATACAGCCTCATTCTCCTTCTGCACTTGCTCATCATCACATGAACATGATTTGTAGCTCTGTAACACCAATACAGCGTGATGGACATCTCGACGCCGGACACAGCCGGACTCAGCAACTTACTCCAAATCTTCAGCAAAATGTACCCGGGGAATATGTGTAGGAGATTTTATCACACTTTTAATTCATCCATTTGAGATAAAATAAATCCATCGTTAGTGATCAGTGTTCCATCAAACAGTCAGACGGTGGCGCTGGACTTAACGCTGCTCCTCACTCAGGTCCATAACTCTCACGTAGCATCTGAAAAGTCAGTAGTTAGATCTGAGCTCTGAATACCGATGTGTGTAATTTCATTATTTAAATATTAGAGATGAAATGTGTAGTACGTCTCAACTATTAAAATACTAAAACTTTTTTCTGCTTAAATCCTCACGTTCTGATGTTCAGACTGTCAGGAGCATGTGAAGAACGTCAACCATCTCGACGGTACACTTTCAACACAGCTAAGATAGAAAACAGTTCTTTGTTCCTTCTTTTTCATGACTCCTGGTGCTCGGAAACACTGCTCCATGGTTTTCTGTCCACTTTCCCCCAATATTCAGAGCTACAGATCATTTTAATGTGAGTGTGAGACAACACTGTGCTGTTGTTCCTGCGGAATCAAAGCAAGCTTTCCTTCTTCTTCAAGACGCCTTTTTATGGTCTTCAGTGTCTGGAGGAGCGTCACGCTAGAGTTACAGGATTAATTGTATTTTTATTGTGTCTATGAGAACTAGGATAATCATTAAAGCAGGACGTATTGATGTGATCAGCCAGAGACGCTGCTGGTGCTCGACGTCGGACTGAAAAAGGCGAGTGCGGTTTGGCGGAGTTTCAGAAAAACACATTTACTGAGAAGCTCTCGTTTATCACTTCAGTGATCATCTCAGGCATACACGTCTGGTGTAAAATAGCTCCAGTAGTCTTGTGTTTTTTATAAATTCTATTTGTAAGAGCAGTTTTAATGGGAATGACTTTTAAATCTTTTACTCGAGTCAACGTGTACAGACGTGTTACACTCAGATCTGTTTCTCTGCCATGTGGTTGAATTCTCCAGGTGATTATCAGGTGATGGTCACTACATACTCTCTCTCTCTCTCTCTCTCTCTCTCTCTCGCTCTGTGTGTGTGTGTGTGTGTGTGTGTGTGTGTGTGTGTGTGTGTGTGTGGTGATAAGTGGACAACAATGCAGTGTGCACAGGATCTCCGGACTCTGAAGAGTATTTAAAAAACACACTTGAAGAGAGAATAAAAGCTTGAAGTGCAGCAGTGTCTCTGCAGCTCACAATCAGTCCTCTGTGTCAGCGGCGCCCGTGGCCGTGTTCTGCCTCGCTGACGTGATGGAGATTTAGAGAAAAAGCCATGCATGAACTCTGAGTGTGTGTGTGTGTGTGTGTGTGTGTGTGTGTGTGCATCAGCCATTCCATCACCGCCAATCAGACACTGGTGAGATTTTGGGTCGCAGTTAGCCTTTAGCATCCCCATGGACTCCTCCAGAAAAAAAATGGAGCACTACTCGAGTCGTTAGTGGATTCTGGGACTCAGTCCAACTCCTTTGCCGTTGTGGAGCTGCTCGGCTCCGGCGGCGCTATTTATAAACCCGCTGTATTACTCACATTCCTCACGGCCACGAACACTGACAGGCTTCAGCGCACTGACAGATTTCGCTGCGCTGCGCTGCTAATAACGTGCACAGCTACTCGCTAAAGAGCGGCGTAATGCTTGATTGATGGATGACAACGTCACACTGCATCCCATATCCTCCAGGAGAAACACACGGATTAGCAGGAGCAAGATTTCAAGGTCAGACCTGATTGACACGCTACAGTTGTAGTGACAAACGCCACTTGTTACGATGAATTACTCATAATTACCCACAATGCACTGCAACCGTATGTCTGGTTTAACTCCGTGGAAGCAGGAAATGAGTACTCAGATAAGTAGCCGCTAGTTAGCCAGCTAGCAATCACTGTTTTACGCTGTAGCTAACTAGCTAAGGTTTAGGACACGCCTTATGCTAATTATCTAGCAGCCGATTATCTACAGTATCTGTTAAACCTGTCCAATTCAGAGACACACCCATCTGTCTCACTCACACACGCCCATCTGTCTCACTCACACACGCCCATCTGTCTCACTCACACACGCCCATCTGTCTCACTCACGCACGCCCATGTGTCTCACTCACACACGCCCATCTGTCTCACTCACACACGCCCATCTGTCTCACTCACACACGCCCATGTGTCTCACTCACACACGCCCATCTGTCTCACTCACACACGCCCATCTGTCTCACTCACACACGCCCATCTGTCTCACTCACACATGCCCATCTGTCTTGCTCAAAGCCACACCCATCTTTCTCACTCAGACACGCCCATCTGTCTCACTCAGACACGCCCATCTGTCTCACTCTGACACACCCATCTGTCTCACTCTGACACACCCATTTTAAAACCCCTGCCCCTGATCAGATTAGCTCACAGATCCTAATTAAAATCGTAGCGTTTCCAAATCACTGATTCCATTTATGTTCTCTCTCTCTTTCTCTCCTTCTCTCTCTCTCTCTCTCTTTCTCTCTCTTTCTCTCTCTCTCTCACTCTTTCTCTCCTTCTCTCTCTCTCTCACTCTCTCTATTTCTCTCTCTCTCTCTCTTTCTCTCCTTCTCTCTCTCTCTCTATCTCTCTCTCTCTCTCTCTCTCTCTCTCTCTCTCTCTCTCTCCTTCTCGAGCCTGTGCTCCGTCTCGGGGGTCACATCACCCCTTTTTTCTCTCGTAACGCAAACAAGCCAAAAGATTTACGACGGAACTTAATTGGGCCTCTTTTGTTTAGACGTTGTGTAATTGACACCGCTGGGATCTGTGCGATCATAAATACTCTCATTACTGTCACTTTGGCCGGGATTTATTAGCGCAAGCACGCTGAAGTGGAAGATGAAAAGAAAAATGTGTGTGTGTGTGTGTGTGTGTGTGTGTGTGTGTGTTGTATAGATTCAAAAGTTTTATTTTCCTCTTTCTCAGACTCAGCAGTAAATCCTGCTCTCTCTCTCTCTCTCTCTCTCTCTCTCAGGTCAGCGCCTGATTGTTAATGACATCATCATGACATCATCACTAGGTGCCAATCTTTAGCAATCGCAGTTCTTTATGTGACAAGGGCAGCGCCTGATTGTTCATTTTCTTTCTGAAGAAGGGATGAGTTAATAGTTAATAGTTCAGCACCTCTGCGGGATCAGAGAGAACAGAGATCAGAAGTTGAGGTTCTGTCCCACATTAGAATTCTTGCCTGGTTAGAACATTAAAATGCTAGAACGTGTTTTCACACTTTGCATTGAGAGTCGGTGCATTTGGTGATGGGTTGAAGGTGTTTCTGAGCTCAGGAACGCCCCTGTAGGACTCTGAGAGCTGGCAAATACCCCACATTAGCAGAAACATTAGCACGGTTCTTTTCTAGTGACGCAGCGTTTATATTCACGTACATCGCCCCAAACCACATGTTCAGTTTTTACATCTCAAGGTCCCCAGAATGAATTCGATCAAACCCCAGCATTGAGCTATAGCCCACAGCCTTATTTCTCGTCTATTTTCCCGTTCCAGCCTCAGCAGATCGATGCGAGGTTCTCAGTGCGGTCTGTAATTCAGCTCCAAATTCAAGCACCGATTTTCATCCAGTTCGCGTCCCAACTCAGATTAAAAAAACAAAAAACAAAAAGCAGCTAAGCTGATGTGAAACACAGCTGAATCAAGGTTATTCAAGTCTTTATTATTTTCCCTCCCCTCCTTACTGGAGTCTTCTGTCAAAATGTGTTTGGTTGACCCTCTGTATCGCCGGTGGATCGTTGAATAATTCATGCCATCTGTGTTATTTGTGCATTTGCTTATTTATGAAGGGAGTGTATGGAGTGCTGCTTGATGGCTCTGAGGCGCAGCGGGCGAATGAAGACGTGCTGAACTCAGAGAGACAGAAAAAAAGGAGAGAGAGAGAGAGAGAGAGAGAGAGAGAGAGAGTAATAATGTAAGAAAATTGGATTTTCTACAAGTTGTCATTCAGCTACGAGTCCTACAAACGGGTCGTGTCTGATTTGTACAACATCAAACTGATTAGATCCCTACAGGAAATGACAATTTTATACGAGAAAACAGTGAAAATTACACCTACAGACACAGAGCTGTAATTTCAGCAACATCTGACATCACAGCTGATCTTTAAACAGAGATTTCTCAATTCTAGGAGAATTAGCTAAAAAAAAGCAACAAATCCAAATAATCAGCTCGAATGTTCCCACGTCCGGTCCGAGGTTTCTTCAGTTCCCCGCTCACACCATCCTACCTTTAGTTCCTATCTTTAATTCTACCTTCAATTCTACCTTTAATTCTTACCTTTAGTTCCTTCCTTTAGTTCCCACATTTAGTTCCTTCCTTTAGTTCCCACATGTAGTTCCTTCCTTTAGTTCCCACATTTAGTTCCTACCTTTAGTTCCTAGATTTAGTTCCTAGCTTTAGTTCTTGCATTTAGTTCCTACCTTTAGTTCCTAGATTTAGTTCCTAGCTTTAGTTCTTGCATTTAGTTCCTAGCTTTAATTCTGCCTTTAGTTCCTTCCTTTAGTTCCCACATTTAGTTCCTTCCTTTATTTCCCACATTTAGTTCCTTCCTTTAGTTCCCACATTTAGTTCCTTCCTTTATTTCACACATTTAGTTCCTTCCTTTAGTTCCCACATTTAGTTCCTTCCTTTAGTTCCCACATTTAGTTCCTTCCTTTATTTCCTACATTTAGTTCCTAGATTTAGTTCCTACCTTTAATTCTTACCTTTAATTCTTACCTTTAGTTCCTTCCTTTAGTTCCCACATTTAGTTCCTTCCTTTAGTTCCCACATTTAGTTCCTACCTTTAGTTCCTAGATTTAGTTCCTAGCTTTAGTTCTTGCATTTAGTTCCTAGCTTTAATTCTGCCTTTAGTTCCTATCTTTAGTTCCCGCATTTAGTTCCTTCCTTTATTTCCTACATTTAGTTCCTTCCTTTAGTTCCCACATTTAGTTCCTTCCTTTATTTCCTACATTTAGTTCCTTCCTTTAGTTCCCACATTTAGTTCCTTCCTTTATTTCCCACATTTAGTTCCTTCCTTTAGTTCCCACATTTAGTTCCCACATTTAGTTCCTTCCTTTAGTTCCCACATTTAGTTCCTTCCTTTATTTCCTACATTTAGTTCCTACCTTTAATTCTTACCTTTAATTCTTACCTTTAGTTCCTTCCTTTAGTTCCCACATTTAGTTTCTACCTTTAGTTCTTACCTTTAGTTTCTACATTTAGTTCCTAGATTTAGTTCCTAGCTTTAATTCTTACCTTTAGTTCCTTCCTTTAGTTCCCACATTTAGTTTCTACCTTTAGTTCTTACCTTTAGTTTCTACATTTAGTTCCTAGATTTAGTTCCTAGCTTTAATTCTTACCTTTAGTTCCTTCCTTTAGTTCCCACATTTAGTTTCTACCTATAGTTCATAGCTTTAGTTCCGACCTTTAGTTCTTGCATTTAGTTCCTTCCTTTAATTCCTACATTTAGTTCCGATATTTAGTTCCTACCTTTAGTTCCAAGTGACCGTAGTAACAGTTGCTACACTCCCAGACGTGACGTGAGAGACGTGATAGCGTGAGTGTACAGTAATATAAGTGCAGCTGAGGAATTATTCCACGTGACGTATTAAACTTTAGGTGATTATCAGAAACTGTTCTTTTTCTCTCCATCCTGAAATAGGGTACATGTTCCTCTGAGCATTACAGCTAGGGTTGCCAGGTGTGTGATATTCATGCAGAATTAGGCTTAGTTATATTTCTCATTCTTTTAGATAATGTTTATTTAAGACAAATATACGAGATCTCGAGGAAAACATTATTGAAGTGGTGTTTATTTACCTGTGTGATTTATTCCACTTCAGGTTTTTGTCAGATGTAGCATAACTTAATAATTAAAAAAAACCCATCACTTTCACATCTTACACTTTAGAAATTCAGCACTTTTTATGATTTGTTGCAGAAAATGTTGTAGGAGTTTGTTTTTCCACCATACAGTGAATAGAAATGTAATACCGCTTAATTACTTTGAACAATTACTTTGCTGTTTCTTTCTGTACACAGCGTGCTTTATTAATTATATATATATATATATATATATATATATATATATATATATATATAACAATTGTGAGGATTTATAATACTTCCTCCACACGGTTCTGACGTGAGAGTCATCGTTATTAAAACATTTAATACAATAAACAACTCATGCAGAACCTTTAGGATGTTTTCACGCTCGAGGCCACACCCACAACTGGTTCTGGGATCGTTTGGGGGCGGTGCTTATAATCACAGGTTTGTGTTCACACAGAAGAATTCCTTGTGAGACGTGGACTCGATTCTTCACGTCATGTTTGCGTACGCGGGTTTACGAACTCTTTGGCACCAGGTTGCTGTTTTCGTTATCCTCGTCTGGCACCAGCACTCGAGTGGTGAAGAACAGAACGTTTTGGATACAGGCAGGTCATAGTGCAGGAACATCTCCAAACACGGAGATCTTCAGTCCTGCACAAGGAGTCAGAACGAGATGTTTTCACGATGTTCTTAGTGCAAACTCTCACTCCGTAAACCTGAGATATTTACAGAGCTCCAGTCCTGATAAAGTCGTTTTATAATATACAGTAGGTACCAATAACAGCTCTTTCCCTGACATCACAAACGTAGAAACCTCAGGTCTCCGGTGTTTACGCTGATCAGCACTGAGATAAAGAGAAGAACACAGATTACAGCTGCACTGCTATAAAATCTACAGACACAGCCCGGGGCATTGGGGCACAATGGTGCTAAGTAGGGAACACTACAGCGAGGTTAAGCTCCCTTCATAAACACACTACAGGCGAATTCCGTCTTCACTGAATCTCATTACACTGACAACAAGGAGGGAGAGAAGAGACCAGATCGGGTTCCTGCTGGAAAAATAAGACCAGCTTTCAGTGGGATTTGGGTTTGAGAGATTATAGCAAGTACAGTGAGGTAGCCTCAGGGTGTGTGTGTGCATGTTCGTGTGTGTGTGTGTGTGTGTGTGATTCTCTCAACCTCCCTTTAACTTTCATGGTGCTTCAGGTTTCTGTAAACACAGCGGCGTTTGTGTGACTCGTGATGTTTAACAGGTAGTGTATCTGTCCAAATATGGCCGCTGGCATGGTGTGTGTGTGTGTGTGTGTGTGTGTGTGTGTGTGTTGGAAGGTGAATTGGTGAAAAAAAGAGTGGTTTAACACATAATAATAATGGCAAATTTGGGGTTTGCAAAAAATGACACGATAAGTATACAGACTGAGAGAGAGAGATAGAGAGAGGGAGAGAGAGAGGGAGAGAGAGAGAGAGAGAGAGGGAGAGAAGGAGCAATAGAGAGTGATCAAGGGATGGAGGGGGATAGCGAGCATGAGACTGACAGAAACAAGGAGGGATGAAGAGTGATAGCATGAGAGAGGGAGACATAGAGTGAGACACTTATGAGGAAAATCAAAAGATTGATGAAGAGTGATAGAGTAATAAAGGGAAAGAGTGATAGAGAGAGGAAGATAGAGTAATAAAGGGAAAGAGTGATAGAGAGAGGAAGATAGAGTAATAAAGGGAAAGAGTGATAGAGAGAGGAAGATAGAGTAATAAAGGGAAAGAGTGATAGAGAGAGGAAGATAGAGTAATAAAGGGAAAGAGTGATAGAGAGAGGAAGATAGAGTAATAAAGGGAAAGAGTGATAGAGAGAGGAAGATAGAGTAATAAAGGGAAAGAGTGATAGAGAGAGGAAGATAGAGTAATAAAGGGAAAGAGTGATAGAGAGAGGAAGATAGAGTAATAAAGGGAAAGAGTGATAGAGAGAGGAAGATAGAGTAATAAAGGGAAAGAGTGATAGAGAGAGGAAGATAGAGTAATAAAGGGAAAGAGTGATAGAGAGAGGAAGATAGAGTAATAAAGGGAAAGAGTGATAGAGAGAGGAAGATAGAGTAATAAAGGGAAAGAGTGATAGAGAGAGGATGATAGAGTAATAAAGAGATAAGAGAGTGACAGAGTGATGGAGAGACAGAGAGAGTAAAGGAGACAAGGGGATAGAGGGAGACATACTGATTGATAGAGAGAGAGTGATAGAGCAGTAGAATGGTAGAGAGGGTGATAAAGAGAGAGCGAGAGAGGGCTAGAGACAGGAGGACAGTGATAGAGAGGAAAGGACAATATACAGTGATTGAGAGAGTGATATTGTGATGGAGTGATAGAGGGAGGTGTGTACAATCTGTAGTGTGTTCAGTATTATTGTTGAAACAACACCAACACCAACACCATTAATGCCACTAACACAATTAACACCACCAATACCACCAACACCACTAACACCACCAACACCACCAACACCATTAACACCACCAACACCATTAACACCACCAATACCACCAACACCATTAACACCATTAACACCACCAACACCACCAACACCATTAACACCACCAATACCACCAACACCATTAACACCACCAACACCATTAACACCACCAATACCACCAACACCACTAACACCACCAACACCACCAACACCATTAACACCACCAACACCATTAACACCACCAATACCACCAACACCATTAACACCATTAACACCACCAACACCACCAACACCATTAACACCACCAATACCACCAACACCATTAACACCACCAACACCATTAACACCACCAATACCACCAACACCACTAACACCACCAACACCACCAACACCATTAACACCACCAACACCACCAACACCATTAACACCATTAACACCACCAACACCACCAACACCATTAACACCACCAATACCACCAACACCACCAACACCATTAACACCACCAACACCATTAACACCACCAATACCACCAACACCACCAACACCATTAACACCACCAATACCACCAACACCATTAACACCACCAACACCACCAACACCATTAACACCGCCAATACCACCAACACCACTAACACCACCAACACCACCAACACCATTAACACCACCAATACCACCAACACCATTAACACCACCAACACCACCAACACCACTAACACTATTAACGCCACTAACACCATTAGCACCATTAACACCACCAACACCACCAACACTATTAACGCCACCAACACCACCAACACCATTAACACCACCAACACCACCAACACCATTAACACCACCAACACCACCAACACCATTAACACCATTAACACCACCAACACCATTAACACCACCAACACCATTAACACCACCAACACCACCAACACAATTAACACCACCAACACCATTAACACCACCGACACCATTAACACCACCAATACCACCAACACCATTAACACCACCAATACCACCAACACCATTAACACCACCAACACCACTAACACCACCAACACCACCAACACCACTAACACTATTAACACCACTAACACCATTAACACCATTAACACCACCAATACCACCAACACTATTAACGCCACCAACACCACCAACACCATTAACACCACCAACACCACTAGCACCACCAACACCATTAACACCACCAACACCACCAACACCAACACCATTAACACCACCAATACCACCAACACCACTAACACCACCAACACCACTAACGCCATTAACACCACCAATACCACCAACACCATTAACACCACCAATACCACTAACACCACCAACACCACTAACACCATTAACACCACCAACACCACCAATACCACCAACACCATCAACACCATTAACACCACCGACACCATTAACACCACTAACACCACCAATACAATTAGCGCCATTAACACCACCAACACCACCACCACTAACACCACTAATACCACCAACACCATTAACACCACCAATACCACCAACACCATTAACACCACCAATACCACCAACACCACCAACACCATTAACACCACCAATACCACCAATACCATTAACACCACTAACACCACCAATACCACCAGCACCACCAACACCATTAACACCACCAATACCATTAACATCACCAACACATTAACACCACTAACACCACCAATACCACCAACACCACCAACACCATTAACACCACCAATACCACCAATACCATTAACACCACTAACACCACCAATACCACCAGCACCACCAACACCATTAACACCACCAATACCATTAACATCACCAACACATTAACACCACCAATACCATTAACACCACTAACACCACCAATACCACCAGCACCACCAATACCATTAACACCACCAATACCATTAACATCACTAACACCACCAATACCACCAACACCACCAACACCATTAACACCACCAATACCACCAATACCATTAACACCACTAACACCACCAATACCACCAGCACCACCAACACCATTAACACCACCAATACCATTAACATCACCAACACCATTAACACCACTAACACCACCAATACCATTAACACCACCGACACCATTAACACCACCAATACCACCAACACCATTAACACCACCAACACCACCAACACCATTAACACCACCAATACCATTAACATCACCAACACCACCAACACCATTAACACCACCAATACCATTAACATCACCAACACCATTAACACCACTAACACCACCAATACCATTAACACCACCGACACCATTAACACCACCAATACCACCAATACCATTAACACCACTAACACCACCAATACAGAATGTTACAGAATGTGGGGACGTTTCCATCGTTCAGTCTCGTTAATTCTCACTGTTTAATGGAAGAACATGTCCGTTCCTGCAGCTCCGTGTGTCTGACTGTACGAGAGCCGTGTCCATGCTTGGACAGCACTGTAACATGTGCTGGGCCAAGGGGACAGAACAGCCCTAAGTAGGGACCCTACAGAGGGGTTAGATATTCATTTATGCGTCTCGTATCAAGCAGCAGCCTGCACTAATGAGTGAGACAGAAACAGAGAGACAGACAGACAGAGAGTGAATATAAAACAGGTACAAGCTGTCTTTCACTGAGAGCTGTCACAGTGTGTGTGTGTGTGTGTGTGTGTGTGTGTGTGTGTGTGTGTGTGTATGTGTGTTAGCATGCTAGCACTGGGCTAGATTCCTGCTGGAACCTCATTATCTGAAGAGCAAGGGACTTCCAGCATCCGCTTCACTGCATGCGTGTTTCAGTGTGATACTATACTATACTATACTATATTATATTATATTATATTATATTACATTATATTATATTATATTATATTATATTATATTATAATTTGTTTTTATCACATTATGCAATGAGGCTAAAACACCACAGAGAGAATTAGCATAAATTAGTAAAGATTATTTGGTAAAGAAATATCTCATTTGGACAGAATAATCTAAAATATATTTTTAAAGACAAAATGTATTTATCCCTTCTTCTTTAACAAATATTGTGCAACACGGTACTGAAAATATTAAATGTTAAGAAGAAAATCACACCAATATATAAATAATTAAAGAAAGAAAGAAAGAAATAAGATGTGACAATTTAGTTTTAAACATTTTCAGGTAAATTAATCCGGAGATAAAGTCCTGAAATAGAAAGTAAAATGTAATGCTATTATTAATATTAATATTATTAAAGTTCCTGGAGGCGAGCACAGAATTATAATTCTTGTTTCTTCATCTTTTTAGACGACCCAGAATCCATCTGAACGTCCCTCTGCATCGTAATATCCACCTGGAATGTTGTTGAGAATTCTGTGATAGTTTCCATTAAAAAATTAATAGCAGTGTGTTCTGTGACTTTAATCTGATAGAATTTCTATTTGATGTTTTATTCTAACAGCTTCATACGGACTAGTTTCAGAATCATATCACAGAACAGAGAATCACCTTCTTTTCTGAGAAACTGGGCGAGTAGTCGTCTTCCCCGTCTTCTCTCTCCTCTTTTTCATGTTTTCTTTCCTCTTTTGGTATCCCGGTTTTGTCTGCACATCTCTTTCCATCCACCTGCTGCAGGTAACGAGTCACAACTGTGAAGTGCCGCGTTTCTGAATAATCCGCGAACGTCTAAAGGACACACACACACACACACACACACACACACACACACACACACACACGCACTCAGCCGAGTCTGAGGACGTTCAGTATAGCCTGCTTCTTAATAGATTATTGTGCAAAGAGGCCATTTAAATACCAAAATCATACAGGAAAGGATGGGGTTCTGCTGAACCTCCTGTCTGACCAGGGCCTTTAGAACCATCCCCCCCATCCCCCCACCCCCACCCCCCGGTTATGGCGCCCCTGTGTTCATATGTTTAATAAGTTTTAACAGCACTCTCACACCTGTTTAAAGCTTTCATTTCTGTATCAGTTTTGAACCTTGGGGGTTTTGACATAATTGTGGGCTGCAGATTTTCTGGGCAGAAGCTCAGCATTTTTTACAGTTTTTAACAGAAACTGGATTGTGTGTGACGTGGCCAAATTATAAAGTAGAACATAGGATGATTATATGATTATTATAATGTAGAATAATGTTTGCGTGGTGCAGAAAGCCAGAAACTCAGTGTTTATTTTGGTCAAAGCACACAGAGTCAAAACAGGTCAAAAACTATTGTAGAGAAACGTGCAGCATGAACCGCATTTTTAATAAAAACATTACAAACATCAACTGGAACCTGCAAAAAAACACACACTGATCCAACAAATTATACAGATATATGATTATAAATATGATACTTTTAAATAGGATATCATAAAATATGATAATAATAATAATAATAATAATAATATAAAAATAATAATAATATTTTTATTAACACCATTTTTTAAATTCATATAACAGGTACAAGATTCATGTAAAACTATAGAATTGAATTTTATGTTATTTCTAAAGCAAAAACACTATAATACACATAATAAACACTATACGTAATAAACACTATAATACACATAATAAACACTACACGTAATAAACACTATAATACACATAATAAACACTATAATACACGTAATAAACACTATAATACACGTAATAAACACTACACGTAATAAACACTATAATACACGTAATAAACACTATAATACACATAATAAACACTACATGTAATAAACACTATAATACACATAATAAACACTATAATACACGTAATAAACACTATAATACACGTAATAAACACTATAATACACGTAATAAACACTACACGTAATAAACACTATAATACACGTAATAAACACTATAATACACGTAATAAACACTATAATACACATAATAAACACTATAATACACGTAATAAACACTATAATACACGTAATAAACACTACACGTAATAAACACTACAATACACGTAATAAACACTACACGTAATAAACACTATAATACACGTAATAAAAACTATAATACACATAATAAACACTACATGTAATAAATACTATGATGCTGTAATAAACACTACACGTAATAAACACTATAATGCTGTAATAAACACTACACATAATAAACACTACATGTAATAAACACTATAATACATGTAATAAACACTACATGTAATAAACACTATAATGCTGTAATAAACACTACATGTAATAAACACTATAATGCTGTAATAAACACTACATGTGATAAACACTATAATACATGTAATAAACACTACACGTAATAAACACTACAATACACGTAATAAACACTACACGTAATAAACACTATAATACACGTAATAAAAACTATAATACACATAATAAACACTACATGTAATAAATACTATGATGCTGTAATAAACACTACACGTAATAAACACTATAATGCTGTAATAAACACTACACATAATAAACACTACATGTAATAAACACTATAATACATGTAATAAACACTACATGTAATAAACACTATAATGCTGTAATAAACACTACATGTAATAAACACTATAATGCTGTAATAAACACTACATGTGATAAACACTATAATACATGTAATAAACACTACACGTAATAAACACTATAATGCTGTAATAAACACTACATGTAATAAACACTATAATACATGTAATAAACACTACATGTAATAAACACTATAATACACATAATAAACACTATAATACACGTAATAAACACTATAATACATGTAATAAACACTACACGTAATAAACACTATAATACACGTAATAAACACTATAATGCTGTAATAAACAGCATTATAAACTAGACTCCACTATACTACACGTAATAAAGACTATAGAACACAAATCCAACTACAAAACTGATGACTAATCTTACTGAAGTCCACATATAAATAACATTAAATAAAAATGGAGTGAAAGAGTCAATTATCCATTTGAATCAGTATTAAACGTAAATAGGAATATTAGTAATAAACAGAACTACACAAACCAAATAGCATTAAACTGTAACAAACAGATGGAAAACAATAGTAACAGAAATAAGCAGTAGTAAAATAAAGAGTAATAAACCAGTGTTAAATGATAAATAAACAGTAATCAAGCGTTGTAAACTGTGTTAGTAAAGAAAATGGATCCTAATGAGAATTAAAGGAACAGGGAATGGAAATCTGAGGAAGATGATTATTATTGCACTCATACTGAAATAACTAATGAATAAATCTCTGTAATTTCTCTTCTTCTTAAAAAAGAAATAATACGTGAGGTCATCATGAGTCCAGCGAGAATTATCTCATCATCTCATCACTTTACTGTCAGCAGACGAGGATAAAAACTGCAGCGAGTCAAGCAGCGAGTCCTGAATTTTTCAGGTAAAATGTACATAATGTCTCGTTTCCTCAAATGTACTGCATCAGCTGAGACTACACCCTGCCCTAACCCCACGCTAATGCAGCTAACAGGTAATGAAAGCTCATTTCTAGCAGTTTAGCCTTGTCCAGATGCACTGCAGGTTATTTTGTTAATGATTTCATCAATAAAGAGATTGAGATGCGTACGCCATGGTTCTCTGACTGGGATTTGAACTCACGACCTCCTGAGTCTTGTTATAAATAGAGCTGAAGTGTAGCGCGTTAGCAGAAGACTTCATCACAAACCATTCAGCTCAGACAGGAACCAGATTTTAAACGCGCACTAATTGATCTGAACGAAACATTTTCAGATCACAAAACCAGACATTTCCATTTCTTTTCATGAAAGCTCTCTCCTCCAGCGCACGCTTTTACAGCGAGGAAGAAAACCTCCGAGTTTATAAGACCTTATTCCTCCGTGAATATCCGGTGAGAACATATAAAAATAAAACACGGTGAGATTCAATCTCCTGCATTATGTGTGCTTTCTTCGGTGAAAAGAAAAGGAAAAAACATGCAGCCTTTATTTTTGGGAAGCGTTCTTTCAGAGGAGTTTTTATTTGCAAGTGTTTTCTCTGGTACATAAAACCCGGCGTCGCCTCGCGGGGGTAAATGTTTGTGCTCGTATCAGGGAGCAGAATCGACCACGCTGATGACTGATAACACAAACGTCAGAGGAGTGAAAGAAGCTTTTCAGCAGACGTTTTGTACGCGTGTGAAAGCAGCGACGTGTGGATGTGTTTCCAACATGGCAGCAGCTGAATGAAAGATTAAATAGAAGGTCTGGAGGAAATGATTTATCTCTATTGACATGTCTGAAAAAAGGAGGGTGAAAACACAGCGCTGTGTGATTTTACTCAGTTTAGCTTCCTTTCTGTCTCTTCTTTTCTCTGACGTCTGTAACACGGGAGGTCTAAACAATCTCTCTGTTCTGTTCACCACGAATAAATATCAATCTCTAGTTCTGTTCAGAGCTCATGATTATAAATCATTCATTTATTACAGAATGAAACGTAAACGTTCACCCCAGTCTCAGACTCTAGACACTGAATACTGGCACAAGCACAAACTTTCACTCTCATGCTCTGTATGCCATGTTCTATGCTAACAAAATTTAACCTCTACTACTACTAGGTTATTTGAATAAGATTGATATGTAATAAATAACTTTACTTTTTAAACAAATATATATATATATATATATATATATATATATCACTCTTTAGTAAAGTTGGGTAAATGTTTGTCTAATCCAAACCAACTACAAACGTTCAGAAGTTTTAGAAACTGTGATTTTATTCGTACCCGTGTGTGTGTTGATCAGCTGTAACATGTGCGTTCCCGACACAGATCATTTGCATTTAGTGACGCCCACAAAACTCCATAAAAGGTAAAGTGCACAGAGTAGGAAATGAGAGATCAGGGTAAAGACTGAACAACAGAAGTGGAAGTTAAATTGAGTCTTATCTCTATTATTTTAATATTTAGAAAAAATATTTCATAATATATAATGTTAATATTAATATTAATAATAATAATAACAATAATAATAATAATAATAATAAGCGAGCACTAAATTCTCCGTCAGCTGAGGTGTTTGTTTACAGATTACGGCTCTGTGCAGACAGACAGACAGCCAGACAGACAGCCAGACAGACAGACCGGCCCGTTCTCTGTTTATACACCACCATTTCTTTTATAATAACCTAATGATGAGTTTATTTTTGTCAGAATTGATGGGTGTGTCATTAAAAGCTCTGGATGGAGCTCTGAGGCCCTGAGCGAGTGAACTAGCATGAGGACGTGTTTCTGATCGAGACTACGCACTCATCCAGAGCCACGTATAGAAGAGCTTTGGAGTCTCGATCAGAAACACGTCCTCATGCTAGTTCACTCGTCTAAACGCTGTAAACGTAATGAAAAATAAAAAAACTAAATAAATAATATAAAAACAAACATTCCTGATATAAAAGTGCAGTAATCACGCAGATTATATGATTTGAAGTCGATCAATTTGAGGTTTACATTATTTAGTCTTCTCACACGTAAATTTACACACACTCAGGAGCGTGCGTAGGATACGGATGTTTTTGTTGTGTTTCTTTTAGCGTCATGAACACCGCTCGTCAGTAAACTAGCGCAGCTCCATCAGTGACGTGTACAGCTGAGCAAATAAAACTGATCACGTCAGAATTTTAAAAAAATGAATTATCTTAGCGCTCTCCGTCTCTCATTATGTCGTGATCATGAAGTGTGCAGACTCAATCCCTCATCTTACTCCCTTAATAAGGCCTCCAGTCATTATGCTAACACACTTAGCATGGAGCGCATTTAATAAGTTCAAACACGCTAAAGACCGACTCGACGGGGAACCATCTGCACTGAGGGGTTTTTATTTTTTCACTTACTTTATTTATTTTAGAAGGACTTGGCAACCTTCAGCACTTTCATCCACCAGTTGGAGAAGAATCAAAGAATCTGGAGGCTGACAGAAGCCGCAGCTCGGCGCTGGAATGAGGAGCAGAATGAAAAGAATCGCACACACCGAGGCAGATGAAGTTCCTCAGGGCTTTAATGGGCAGTACAGTCAGAGAGAGAGAGCTCGCCCAGGGATTCCTGCCTCCGAGGCACAACTGTGACCTTTTACCCCATCACTCTCTGATCAATACAGGCCTTTCAGCCCTCAGCATGCAGGCTGTACTTCCTGTTCCACCACGCCGGGGTAACAAGGGAGAGAGCCGGAGAGAAGTGCCCCGGGCCATGCATCTGGTCTCGGGGAGGCTGAACAGATCCTCCACCAAATCAAAAGCCACATTGAGATGCTGGAGAATGAGTTTATAATGACAGACAATGATGATATTACACCAGGAAGCGCTCTTCATAATGATGATGATGATGATGATGATGATACAGATGGGTCATAAAAAGTCTGAGTCCACTACTGAGAACTTTTTACTTCATCATTTATCATAAAACAGCACAAAACCAAGAATATTTCTCAAACTGGACTCCATCATTCCTCACTAATGGAGGAAAAAATTACGAGAGAGGGAGAGAGAGAGAGAGAGAGAGAGAGAGAGAGAGAGAGAGAGAGAGAGATCCATTAGTGGCGTGAAACTTTCTAAAAAAAGAAAAGGTTTTAAACGGATTGGCTGAGGCGTGTATGAAGCAGATGTAAAAACGCATCACAATAACTGGATCCTGTATTAATACACCAACGTTTAAAATCATTACAGTTTTACACTAAAGCCGTTACTCTGTCCGTCGTGGAATTCACTAATCCTTGTCTGTCATGTTGCTTAGCAACCAAAGCTCCCTGTTTACAGACACTTATACCACAGCAGTTTATTAATGATTACAACGTTTCATTTATTAACACTTTATAGTTAGAGTTAATGCTGTGGAGCGAGGGATGAGTTCGTGTTCTCACGTACGTGTACGGTCCAGCTTCACGTTTACTTCATTGTGAAAAGTAACGATGCGCTGGATCGAGTGCTGTTCCACTGCATGTGCTGCTGAATCACGGGCCTGGAAGACTTCTTCTCCAATTAAACCAACGTGATCATTTCAGATTGGATTAGATTTATTTCAGCTCTCACCATCTTCTCATTCATATATCATCATATCAGTCCGTTATTTTCATGTTTAAATGGTTTATTACATAAACAGTAGCTATTGACAGCGAAGAAAGAGTCTGAATCTGCGACTGTAATGACGTGAGGAGTTTAAATACCTGCATATAAATGAAGATTTGGGATGCAGATTTATTAAGCACTTAGCGGTGTTGTGTCTCGGTGCAACACGCCCAGTTGATCTTCTTTATCTTTAACTTAATGAGATATAAAATCTGGTCTGCACCCAGCATGACTTTTTTTATTTTTAAACAAAGAAAATGGGATCATTTAACGCCGCATCGTTGCTGGAAATGACTGTTTTAATCGTAATAATGTGCGGATAAACGGCAGACAGCAGGATGATGACGGTGTGTGACATTCATCTCCAAATCCCCAAAAGATAAAAGCGAGTTTATTAACAGGAGGCGGTTTAAGCGTGAAGCTTCACATTGATCTCTCAGGCGCATCTAACACTCCAATTTTAAACACTCGCATTAAAAATCCATTTTTTGACAAAAAAACAAAAGCGATGCAGCACAAATGAATGATTAAGAGAAGAGATTAAATTGGCTTAATTGCGTTCGGGGTTGTTTCGAGTTCGATTCGGCGGAAAACGATCTGTTTATGTGGGAATTTTTGACACCACATTAGGCATCAAGTCATCGCTCAACACCTGATGTTCAGCTGGAACTGAGGAAAGTTCAGCGTGGAGCAGAGCGTGAGGAATAAACTCTACACTTCATAAGATAGAAAGAAAGAAAGTAAATAAATAAATAAATAAACTGCATAAGCTGAGAAAATCTCACTGCTGTTTTGATTTCAGAATAATTTTTCATATAAAAACATTTGACTCTTTTTGTGTAAAATTATCATTGAGAAATGGGATTTCACGCATGAAACGATACGTACTGGAACCTTATTAAACTCCCAATAAACACTAAAATAACACTAAAAACACTAAAAAACACTGAGCGACAGAGTGGTGTGAGGAAGCACTGTTAACAACACTGTTCTCACTTACGTTCTAGCAGCTATAAACACTCGCTCCCTCACCATCCCTCTCTCTATTCCCTCTCTATTCCCTCTCTATTCTCTCTCTCTATTCTCTCTCTCTTCTCTCTCTCTATTCCCTCTGTCTATTCTCTCTCTATTCCCTCTCTCTATTCTCTCTCTCTTCTCTCTCTCTATTCTCTCTCTCTATTCTCTCTCTCTTCTCTCTCTCTATTCTCTCTCTCTTCTCTCTCTCTATTCTCTCTCTCTATTCTCTCTCTCTATTCCCTCTCTCTATTCTCTCTCTATTCCCTCTCTCTATTCTCTCTCTCTATTCTCTCTCTCTTTATTCTCTCTCTATTCTCTCTCTTTATTCTCTCTCTCTCTTCTCTCTCTATTCTCTCTCTATTCCCTCTCTCTATTCTCTCTCTATTCTCTCTCTATTCTCTCTCTCTATTCTCTCTCTCTATTCTCTCTCTCTTCTCTCTCTCTCTATTCTCTCTCTCTTCTCTCTCTCTATTCCCTCTCTCTATTCCCTCTCTCTATTCTCTCTCTCTATTCTCTCTCTCTTTATTCTCTCTCTATTCTCTCTCTTTATTCTCTCTCTCTTCTCTCTCTATTCTCTCTCTATTCCCTCTCTCTATTCTCTCTCTATTCTCTCTCTATTCCCTCTCTCTATTCCCTCTCTCTTCTCTCTCTATTCCCTCTCTATATTCTCTCTCTATTCTCTCTCTATTCCCTCCCTCTATTCCCTCTCTTTATTCTCTCTCTTCTCTCTCTATTCTCTCTCTCTTCTCTCTCTATTCCCTCTCTCTATTCCCTCTCTCTTTATTCTCTCTCTTTATTCTCTCTCTTTATTCTCTCTCTATTCTCTCTTTATTCTCTCTCTATTCTCTCTCTCTATTCTCTCTCTTTATTCTCTCTCTATTCTCTCTCTCTATTCTCTCTCTTTATTCTCTCTTGTTGTGTGTGTGAGTGTGAAACAGTAGTGAAGTGTAAACTCTGTGATGAAGATGTTGAAAATTTAAAGTTCCAGCTTTACCTCTGACTGTTACACAGCGCTGACACTGGAGACTCCTTCCCTACACGCTACATAAACAATGTATTATCAGTGGAGCGTGCGCTGTACACGTCCCTGTGAACGAGCCGTTACTATAGAAACGATAGCGTATGAGAACAGTAATATAAACCTGCGCTGCTGTCAGAGACGCTGTTACAGAGAATCACAGATTTTTTCGCAGACCGTTGAGAAGAAAATGTGAAAGAAAATAAGAGAAAAGTCCGGATATGATTTGAACTGTAATTGTAGTTCCTGTTCCGTCAGATCCACATCATGTGAATTATATTTTTAACCGAATCGCTCCGTTAAAGCGGAAAGTTAAACACTGAACAGTGTAAAAAGTGGCCTTTTTGTTTTTCAGCTCCAAAGACCTGGAACTCATTAAACCCGGAGATTTTGGTTCAGATTATTTTGTTTCCAGCTTTAAACCAACAGCTCCATATTCAGCTTTTTTCTTTAAATGGCTCGTCAGATTTTTCTCTTTAAAGTATGTAAAGTAAGGTCCTACATCAGTGTTTCTTCTCCGTGCCCCGGCTTGACCGTGTCAGCGCTCTCCATAATTCATAATTGACTATTTTCCTCATTTGATTACAACCAGATTAGACGGGTCAGACAGACAGCTTTGACCTCACTCGTTGCCCCGGAAACCGGGCATAGATCTGGTCATCAGGGTTTATTGGACTGTACCAAGTGTAAGGAGGTGTGGGGGGGGGGTTGAGTCAAAGTCCAGGGTCAATCAGTCTTGGCATGGCATTTGCAGTATGTCTCTAAATGAAAGCTAATTGGCCGAGCTGAGCTCGCTAGCCCGCTCCATTATGAGGAGAGAGCGGGAGCGGAGCGCTAATGGAACGGACCGCTGCAGCCGCAATAACGCTAATTAGCAATAAAGAAAACGGCGGCGTGTAACGGCACAGCGGCAGCAGACGGGGAACAATAAGCAGCAGCAGAACTCTGAGGAGGTTCGTGTGTCAGAGACACTTAGCAACTAAACGACCTTCATTTAGCTGAAGAGCTTCATACACACACTCTAACACACACACACAGTAATACACACACTCTAACACACACACACAGCAATACACACACTCTAACACACACACACAGTAATACACACACTCTAACACACACACACTAACACACTGACACTAACACACAATAACACACATTTATACACACACAAACACTAACTAACACAAAAAACCAACACACACACACACACACACACACACACACACATACATACATACATACACACACACACACACACACACACACACACACACACACACACATACATACATACATACACACACACACACACACACACACACACACACACACACTAATACACTGTGTCATCAATAATCCATCAATTTTTTTAAAAAAAAGAATATATATTATGGAATAAAAAGACTGCCAAAAAAATTGAAGTCTTTTGTACGAATACGAGTCAGGAAGTGATCTAACGTCCCCACGCTCACAGGCAATAACACGTGAGTGAAAGACCCTAACACTAAAACCAACACTAACCCCCTAACACTGACACCAACTCTAATCCTAACACTAACCCTAACCCTAACCCTAAAACTAACCCTAACCCTAAAACTAACACTAACCCCCTAACACTAACACTAACCCTAAAACTAACACTAACCCCCAAACACTGACACCAACCCTAATCCTAACACTAACCCTAACCCTAAAACTAACCCTAACCCTAAAACTAACACTAACCCCCTAACACTAACACTAACCCTAAAACTAACACTAACCCCCTAACACTGACACCAACCCTAATCCTAACACTAACCCTAACCCTAACACTAACCCTAACCCTAAAATTAACACTAACCCCCTAACACTGACACCAACTCTAATCCTAACACTAACCCTAACCCTAAAACTAACACTAACCCCCTAACACTAACACTAACCCTAAAACTAACACTAACCCCCTAACACTGACACCAACCCTAATCCTAACACTAACCCTAACCCTAAAACTAACACTAACCCCCTAACACTGACACCAACCCTAATCCTAACACTAACCCTAACCCTAAAACTAACACTAACCCCCTAACACTGACACTAACACTAACCCTAAAACTAACACTAACCCCCTAACACTAACCCCCTAAAACTAACACTAACCCCCTAACACTGACACCAACTCTAATCCTAACACTAACCCTAACCCTAAAACTAACACTAACCCCCTAACACTAACACTAACCCTAAAACTAACACTAACCCCCTAACACTGACACCAACCCTAATCCTAACACTAACCCTAACCCTAACACTAACCCTAACCCTAAAATTAACACTAACCCCCTAACACTGACACCAACTCTAATCCTAACACTAACCCTAACCCTAAAACTAACACTAACCCCCTAACACTAACACTAACCCTAAAACTAACACTAACCCCCTAACACTGACACCAACCCTAATCCTAACACTAACCCTAACCCTAAAACTAACACTAACCCCCTAACACTGACACCAACCCTAATCCTAACACTAACCCTAACCCTAAAACTAACACTAACCCCCTAACACTGACACTAACACTAACCCTAAAACTAACACTAACCCCCTAACACTAACCCCCTAAAACTAACACTAACCCCCTAACACTGACACCAACTCTAATCCTAACACTAACCCTAACCCTAAAACTAACACTAACCCCCTAACACTAACACTAACCCTAAAACTAACACTAACCCCCTAACACTGACACCAACCCTAATCCTAACACTAACCCTAACCCTAAAACTAACACTAACCCCCTAACACTGACACCAACCCTAATCCTAACACTAACCCTAACCCTAAAACTAACACTAACCCCCTAACACTAACACTAACCCTAAAACTAACACTAACCCCCTAACACTGACACCAACCCTAATCCTAACACTAACCCTAACCCTAAAACTAACACTAACCCCCTAACACTGACACTAACACTAACCCTAAAACTAACACTAACCCCCTAACACTAACCCCCTAAAACTAACACTAACCCCCTAACACTGACACCAACCCTAATCCTAACACTAACCCTAACCCTAAAACTAACACTAACCCCCTAAAACTAACACTAACCCCAACACTAACACTAATCCTAAAACTAACACTAACACTAACCCTAAAACTAACACTAACCCCCTAACACTAACACTAAAACTAACACTAACCCCTGACACTAACACTAACACTAACCCCCTAACACTAACCCTAATCCTAACACTAACCCTAACCCTAAAACTAACACTAACCCCCTAACACTGACACTAACCCTAAAACTAACACTAACCCCTGACACTAACACTAACACTAACCCTAATCCTAACACTAACCCTAACCCTAAAACTAACACTAACCCTAACACTAACCCTAAAACTAACACTAACCCCCTAACACTAACACTAACCCTAATCCTAACACTATGACTAACACTAACACTAACCTTAACCCTGACCCACAGAGCACTGAGCTGAGGTGTTGGAGTGTGTCATTAGTGATCGCTGTGAGAGACAGATACCATTTCAATATGCTAAATTCAGAAGTTTAAATCAGCATGATAAACAATATACTGCACGATTAAACATGAAAGTCCAGGTCACGGTGGACGTTGCTATGGCGATCTCTGTACAGCGTGACCTCCAGGTCCTTACTGCTTATATGTTTTCATTAGAGCATTATTAACCAAATTTAAGTGCAATCCTGTCGCTAAACGGTGGAATCCCTGAGATCATGCAGGCTGTATCAGGATACAGTAAGAGCTCTGAGGTGAAGCACCTGTTCACTATATCAGTGGGTCATTAGTTAGGGTCAACTTTATACCCCAGCACTGTTGAATTCTGCATTCTGATTGGCTGAAAATTATTTTTCAGCTAATGCACAGCTAGTGTAGTTCCAGTTGCAGGTCTTGACCACATTACAGTTCCATATCACTTCACTGAATGAACTGAAATAACGGAAAAGTTATCCTATTGTCCACCACAGCACACACACACACACACACACACACACACACACACACACACCGCTAACAACAAACAACATGACACAAAACTTTTTTTTTCCAGAAATAAGAAAAAAAATTGAACTCTCTCCCCTCTCTCTCTCTCTCCCATCCCCCCTTCTCTCTCTACTCCTTGCCCTCTCTCCCCCCTTTCCCCCATCACCGCTTCTCTCTCTCCCCATCCCCCCTTCTCTCTCTACTCCTTGCCCTCTCTCCCCCCCTTTCCCCCATCACCGCTTCTCTCTCTCCCCATCCCCCCTTCTCACCCCCCACCCCCCCCCCTCTCTCCCCCCTCATAGACAGGACTTCACGCTCGTACCTCAGCGGGGGTAAAACTGTATTTTGTGTGGATTATGCACAGTGTTTGTAGAGTTGTGATTTATGTGTGTGTTTTTTTATTCTATAAGAAACAAAGAATGGAGGAGCAATGATACTGATTCGTCTGTTTGGCCATGTTTCTATCCATCTGAAAATACAGACAGACAGACAGGTGGACAGACAGATGGACAGATAAAGGTGTGCTGCGGGTGATGATCTCTGTTTAAAGGTCACTCTGATTGATTTTTAATAAATGTACTCGGTGTAGGTCAGCGTTTGACCTTTAACCCTGAGTGAACACACACTGCTCACTGAATGATTTATTGTAGCTTTAGCCTTTTAGCGTTCATGCAGACACACACACACACACACACACACACACACACACACACACACACACAGTCACACAGAGCTGTGTGTAACGTGTTACTGTAATCTAATGACTTTTTCTGGTGACGCAGTAATGTCGCGCGTTACATTTTAAATGGATGTAATTTAATCACAGTTACTGATGGCAATAATATGATGTTTGCTTGTGTTATAAATTTATTGTTAGGAAAACAATATGAAGTAAAATGTATTTTTTAAATAAATCATGTTTTGCCCTGAAGATTTTTTCTTTATCCCTGAATAATTCTCCACTCGAGCGGTTTGTTAAGTGGACTCATCTCTCATCTCCAGAGCTCCAGCATAACGTCAACAAGGTGACCTCCCAAGCCATGTTCCTGTCCAAGGTCGAAGACACGGCCAACCAGGTTCAGCCTCCCTGCTTGGCTGAGGACGTCGCTCTGCCTTCTCGCCCTACTGAAGCTGACGACCCAGCTTCCCATGCCTGTGTGCTGTCTAGCGACCCCGGCAAGCCTGCCCCAGCCTCATGCATGCCCCAGCCTCATGCCTGCCCCAGCCTCATGCCTGCCCCAGCCTCATGCATGCCCCAGCCTCATGCCTGCCCCAGCCTCATGCCTGCCCCAGCCTCATGCATGCCCCAGCCTCATGCCTGCCCCAGCCTCATGCCTGCCCCAGCCTCATGCATGCCCCAGCCTCATGCCTGCCCCAGCCTCATGCCTGCCCCTCGGCTCCTTGAGGAACCTGCTATCTGCTATCTGCCGGCCTTAGGACCTGAGAAGTTGTGAAGACATTTTGCTCAGAGGGCCAGGACCACCGGAGGTAATTATTAATCTGTAGTGGATTACTTTTTTTGAGTAACCTACCCAACACTGCACACACACACACACACACACACACACACACACACACACACTGTGAAATGTCCTGTGCACTCAGCATTAGCTTTTAGCATACAAATAAAGGGTGGAATGATGGTCTGTGTGCATGTGTGTGTGTGTGTGTGTGTGTGTGTTACAGTGTTAAAGTGAAGTGCAGTTTGGTCAGTGTAATCGCACTGTGGATATAATCAAAGTAATCATATTTCTCTGGTGCTGATGGTGTAGCGTTAGCGTTTTAGCATGTTTCTGTCAAAATCCTGTGAAAGATATCTAAAGCTGTAGAGATGAGATGATGAAAATTCTTTCAGAAATGTAATCATTAACTGTCAGAACAGGTTTGGACACACACACACACACACACACACACACACACACACACACACACACACTTTATTTTTGCTCCACACTATTAAAAACGAAGGTAACAGAAAAGGTTCTTTAGACTCATGCCATGGACCTGTTCCTGGTTTCCTGAAGAACGTCTCTGCAGTGATTCAGTACAGAGACGTCGTGTATTTACATCACACTGACATGAAAAACAAACACACAGGAAATGGAACTACGGCTCACATCACCCGTCTTCACGTCGCACGTCTTCACATCACACGTCTTCACGTCGCACATCTTCACATCACCCGTCTTCACGTCGCACGTCTTCACGTCGCACGTCTTCACGTCACCCGTCTTCACGTCGCACATCTTCACATCACCCGTCTTCACGTCGCACGTCTTCACGTCGCACGTCTTCACGTCACCCGTCTTCACGTCGCACGTCTTCACATCACCCGTCTTCACGTCGCACGTCTTCACATCACCCGTCTTCAGCGTGTAAGGAAGGAGTCTCCAGTGTCAGCGCTGTGTAACAGTCAGAGGTAAAGCTGGAATTTACCGACGTTGTGATTATTAAGAGCTGCTACAGTAGTGGTATTGAACTTTACATCCTTTTGAACGGCTCGTTTTATTTGATAATAATTTAGCGTTTACTGAGCATATTAAAAACTGAAGTAAGGCTGGGATTTCACTGCTGAAAGAAAGTTTTTTGTTTTGTCCAGGACGCTCACACTGCAGAGATATTACTAATCTCCAGAGACTTCCTGCTTAAATAAAAGTTCAAAATAATAATATATTTTGGTATCATTCTTTTTAAACTGGTGTCCAGTTGCAGCGTTATTAGAAGAACAAAACACTTGGGGACATGCTGTTATAGGAAAATAATCAACTCACCGTAACCCCGCTTCCTCACACCACCTGACGGGGATTATTCCTGATGTATTTTACCTTCATGAATTCTACACTGTGGAAATTCCACACTGTGTATTTTCAGACCTGATCAGACAGGCGAAGCTCGGCGAGATCAGATATCGATGTGTAGCTTTCAGACAGAAAAAGATATCTGAGAAACCACTTTGTTGGCTTTCTGATGCTCAAATAATATTAATAATTTAATCCTTTAAACTGGTTTAAAGATGAAACGTATTCTGTCACATGATGGTGAAATTCCCGTTTGCTAACTCCATTCCACTACATGCTAAACCTTTGGAAGGTGTGAAGTTGTGTGTGAGAAAGTCTACTGCAGAGCTCAGAAATAAAATAAAACAGCACTCCATTCTCTAACAGGACCAACATGTTCATGTTTACACTCTGATTAAAGCAAAATAAAAATAAAATTAAAGAACTAGAAGAAACCAAGGTGTTTATTTCAGTTCCTTTTACATGGACTACATGCAGGTCTAACATACTGATACTGTAAAGCTATCACATATATATATATATATATATATATATATATATATATATATGGCTTAGTGGTTAGCACGCTTGCCTCCCGCCTCCTCCCTGTGTGGGTGGAGTTTACATGTTCTCCCCATGATCCAGAGGTTTCCTCCGGGTACTCCGGTTTCCTTCTCAAGGCCAAAGACATGCGCTGTAGGAAGACTGGCATTTCTAAATTCTCCGTAGTGGTAGAATGAGTGTGTGTAAGTGTGTGTGTGAGAGTGTGTGTGTGTGAGAGAGTGTGTGTGTGTGTGAGTGTGTGTAAGTGTGTGTGTGTGAGTGTGAGTGTGTGTGAGTGTGTGAGTGTGCGTGTGAGTGTGAGTGTGTGTGTGTGTGAGTGTGTGTGTGTGTGAGTGAGTGTGTGTGAGTGTGTGTGTGAGTGTGTGTGTGTGTGTGAGTGTGTGTGTGTGTGAGTGTGTGAGTGTGAGTGTGTGTGTGTGTGAGTGTGTGTGTGTGTGAGTGAGTGTGTGTGAGTGTGAGTGTGTGTGTGTGTGAGTGTGTGTGTGTGTGAGTGTGTGTGTGAGTTTGTGTGTGTGTGTGTGAGTGTGTGTGAGTGTGTGTGAGTGTGTGTGTGTGTGTGTGTGTATGTGAGTGTGTGTGTGTGTGTGTGTGTGTGAGTGTGTGTGAGTGTGTGTGTGAGTGTGTGTGTGTGTGTGTGTGTATGTGAGTGTGTGTGTGAGTGTGTGTGTGTGAGTGTGAGTGTGTGTGTGTGTGTGTGTGTGAGTGTGTGTGAGTGTGTGTATGTGAGTGTGTGTGTGAGTGTGTGAGTGTGTGTGTGTGTGAGTGTGTGTGTGAGTGTGAGTGAGTGTGTGTGTGTGTGTGTGTGTGTGAGTGTGTGTGTGTGAGATTGTGCCCAGAGATAGGTGGAACCGTGTTCAGGGTGTCCCCCACCTTGTGCCTCGAGCTCCCTGGATTAGGCTCCAGGTTCCCCGCGGCAGAAATGATGAATATATAAATATTTATATAACTTCACCTCTGGGGAAATTAACCGATATTTTCAATAAACTTTAACTTCACGTAATTTCAGGCTCTACTTCAGGTACAACATCTAATATTGTTTTGCTAATTATTTCGCTGTGTTAATGATGTAAACAGCTGATATTGACCGAGTTCATACGGATATATCGATCTTCTCTGTTCCCTGTTCCCGGAGTTTTAGCTGCTTTTCTGTGTTTAAGCACGAGTGTGAGAATTTAGTCACGTGTCTCATTTCTCAGC
>NC_071262.1:31467908-31495408 GCF_023375685.1 Ictalurus furcatus | reverse complement strand
TGTGTGTGTACAGTGTGTGTGTGTGTACAGTGTGTGTGTGTGTGTGTGTACAGTGTGTGTGTGTGTACATTGTGTGTGTACAGTGTGTGTGTGTGTGTGTGTACAGTGTGTGTGTGTGTACAGTGTGTGTGTACAGTTTGTGTGTGTGTACAGTGTGTGTGTGTGTGTACAGTGTGTGTGTGTGTGTGTACAGTGTGTGTGTGTGTGTGTACAGTGTGTGTGTGTGTACAGTGTGTGTGTACAGTTTGTGTGTGTGTACAGTGTGTGTGTGTGTGTACAGTGTGTGTGTACAGTGTGTGTGTACAGTGTGTGTGTGTGTGTGTACAGTGTGTGTGTGTGTGTGTACAGTGTGTGTGTACAGTGTGTACAGTGTGTGTGTACAGTGTGTGTGTACCGTGTGTAGATTGAGCACTGCTGTTCAGTCGGCTCATTTGGGGCCAAGTTTCTTTGTATTTTTTGAAATATATCAAACAATTCATTTTTTTGGAGTGAATTTGTCTGTCTTTTATCAGATTTACCCACTGTTATATTTCTATTTGTGCTGGTCGGTTATGAACAATAGGTAAAATTGAACTGCTAGCAAAAACTTGAGAGAACTGGGTGGGGCCGAGGGGCCGAGGGGTCGCTGCTGCAAATAATTGAGTGGCTCCTCCCTTACAGATAATCTCACTCTGACGTTCACGTACATCTCACGTGTTGAAGAGGAAATGAGAGTGATGGTGAATGGCATTAGTATTTGAGACACCAGAAAGACTCTTTGATGTGACCTTTGACCCTTCATTATTCAAATCCTCATATGTGTGTGTGTGTTGAGCCACATTTAATATTTTAGATCTTCAGAAAAAGTGCAGAGATGAGCCAAAAACCTTACTGAAGTAAATGTACTGTTAAATAAATAAATAAATAAATAAAAAGTCATCATCCAAATAAAAAAAGGTTTAAAACATATGTAGTGAAATAAATAAATCCATAATACTGAAGTAGTTCATATCAATTAAATTAGGTATTTTTTATCTATATTTTTAAAATTAAAGATTTATTTGTACTGCACTAAATGCTTCAGTCACCATTAAAAGAACATCACTGAATGTGAAGAAGTGAAAGTGCAAATTTGTGTGGTTGTTATTGCTCATTAAAGCAGCAGTGTGTAATGTTTAGCGCCCTCTGCTGCCTGTGAGCTGAATTAGACCGGCAGTGAAATGCAGTTGCAGGTCAGCAATGTATAACAGAGCAAACAGTCCAAAAAAGGGTCCAAAAAAGGATCAGGCGATGTACGAACAGAACAAACTCAACAAAAGCAAACAGTTGAATCAGGAAACTGGCAGTAGTTCAAACACCGGAGTAAACAACACAATGAAAATGGCTGGGTTTGTTCCGATGCTCGAGATATACTGAGTGTTACTTCGCAATTTCTGTGGTGGGAGTCATGGATGGTTTTCACCGGGGAGAAGGGTTGGCCCTCTATGTCTAGTGGATCAGGAGAGTTGGCTGGTAACGTTAAGGTCCTTTCACACAGAACGCGAAATGATCGATCACCTTCAGCAAATTTACACCTGCCCTATAGGTGGTGCTGACCGAGAACGCATTTTACGCCTGCCCACTAGGTGGCGGAACCCACTATTCAGCTGATCAGCCTATCGTCTTTGAGCACCGAGAAGAAGAATCACTTAAACGTTGGTGCAGAACATCACAACACAAACTGTTAAGAAGAACAGAAAGGAACTTTTCTTATTGGACGTGGGTTCTACGCAGAAAGGGCGTCAGAAATGTTTGTGTTTTTTGAACAGCGCCATCGAGCTGTTTTAGTCTGAATGAAATATTGTGAAATATAATGCAGGAACACAGCAGTGGGACAAAACCCCAGTTTAATTCCCAAAGACCCGCCCAGTTTCATCCTGGAGGAAGAACGTTTATAAATGAAGAGACAGTTCAGTGCTTACGATCCCGTTCTATTTATTACTGACATGTTTCAATAAGAATATAAAGATTAATTATTCCAGAGCATATTCTGCTACCTGATGTGAGTGTTGGAGAGAGGCAAAAGTTGTTCACCCACCTCCTTCCCCTCAGGTGAGTGATTGAACATGTGGCGGAGGAGCTTGGTGGAACACTCGTTCACCCAAGCTCTGGGTTCGCTCCCCTCTTTCCCATACCGCTGTCGCCCACTTCAGCACCTTACCAGTGAGCAGATTCATCAGAAGATCTGTGGTTTGGACATTCCCTCATGGCTGGTGAAATACAGGGAGCATTGAAAGAAGAATCCTTTACAAGGTGAGGCGTCTCTGGAGAATTTGTGCGGAGCTGGCATCAGGGGCGCAGGCATGTGAAGAGAGGCAGTGGAGGCGAGTGCTTGGGAGAGGATGTTAATTTGGCATAGAGGTCGGCGAGACGCTGCCATTGCTCCCCCATCAGATGTCTGTGCACGGAAATGGCGTGACGCCAATCCGGCTCTCCTGCTACATCCATAGGTAGGTGAATTCATTTGTCAGGCCATGTTGGAGTTGGAGTTCATGACTGGTGTGGACCTGACACATATGACCTATGTAGGAATACATAGCAATATCTGTCATTGTTGTTAAAATGATATATTTTAATTCTAATTAGTGAACAGTTAATGATTATGTTTGCATTGTTTAATTTAAAAACTCTTTTTCAACTGATTAATTAAGCCAAGAGGCAAAAACATTAAGTGTAATTAACACATTAAATGAACCATTTTCTGTACTATTTCTGTTCTGATTTTTTAAAAGAATGAACTATCTGCTTTTCTCCCTCTTTAAAGGAACAATTCACTGCAGAATGAAATGTACACACAGTTCTCCAAATGCAGGTGATCAGGTGAGATGTTGCTGATGTCTGAAGGTCTGCAGTTTGGCACGTGAGCTACTGCACTGGAGGCTAATGAAGCTAACAAGTGATGGTAGATGACAGCCACCAGTTTAGCATCAAGCACAAAGTCATTCATTCTAAATCGGCACATTTGCAAACACACTGAAAAGATGAAAAGACGCCGTAATTATATGCATGATTTTTTTTTAAAAATAGGAAATTAATATCATAAGCATGAGAAAAATGAGTTATTCTGAAATGAAAATGTCATGACGGCTCACGGCTTGTTGTGCGGTTTATGGATGGAGAGAGAAAAAGAGTCTGTGATCCAAATGGATGCAGAATCTCATATTTCATAGCTGCCTTCCCTAATTTCAGATTTATGATAGCTTAATTGAATTGTGTGTGTGTGTGTGTGTGTGTGTGTGTGTGTGTGTGTGGTGAGATGGATGGATGGATGGGGTTGGGATGAGATAAGCCGAGAGGAAGTGCAGAATGCGATGAGAAATGTGTTTCGTTACACACAAGGTCATGTGACTGCAGAAATGAGACTAATTGTCCAGAAGAAGAGAACATGTCATGCTAAGTGAGCGTGTTGCATCACTCTGCTGGCGTACACCACGCCGCAACACCACGCCACAGCATCACGCCACAGCACCACGCCGCTGGGTCCTTGTACAGGGTTATTTCTCTATTTCATCATTTGTGTCCTCTTCTGCCTTTGAAACAGTTTTTATTGTGTGTGTGTGTGTGTGTGTGTGTGTGTGTGTGTGTGAAAAACTTCACATTAAGATGAATTCCCAGAGACATTCCAACCCTTTGTGTTCCTGTTCCACCAATCTGTTTTTATTTGTGCATTAAAAACACCTGAAAAGCTGACTGTTTCATCCAAATCACTTCTAACGTACAAGCGCCGCCTTCAGACTTTAGGCCACACCTCTGATCTGTTCCTTAATATGGTTAGGAGTGTCTACATTTGTGAACTTTTCTTTAAAAAAGAAGCAGATTTAGAAACATTTTTCAAAAACAGGAAGATCCACAGATCCAATCACAATCCACTGTATTATCACTCTCAAATCTATGGACCAATCATAATCCACTCTATTATCACCATCTAATCTACTGACCAATCACAATCCACTGTATTATCACCACCTAATCTACTGACCAATCACAATCCACTGTATTATCACCATCTAATCTACTGACCAATCACAATCCACTCTATTATCACCACCTAATCTACTGACCAATCACATTCCACTGTATTATCACCACCTAATCTACTGACCAATCACAATCCACTGTATTATCACCACCTAATCTACTGACCAATCACAATCCACTGTATTATCACCATCTAATCTACTGACCAATCACAATCCACTGTATTATCACCATCTAATCTACTGACCAATCACAATCCACTGTATTATCACCATCTAATCTACTGACCAATCACAATCCACTCTATTATCACCACCTAATCTACTGACCAATCACATTCCACTGTATTATCACCACCTAATCTACTGACCAATCACAATCCACTGTATTATCACCACCTAATCTACTGACCAATCACAATCCACTGTATTATCACCACCTAATCTACTGATCACAACCCACTGTATTATCACCATCTAATCTACTGACCAATCATAATCCACTATATTGTGTTTGTTTTGTGTGTTTGATTTGTTCTGTGCCACATCTACAGGTAAATCAGGTGAATAATTCAGTCGCAGAAAAAAAATCAGGTACAGAAAAGTGACATGAACTTCACATGAATTGTACGCGGTTCTTAGACACATCAGACATTATGTTTATTTTTTCCCCGTGTATTTATATCATAATTTATTCATTTTCAATTTTCAAAGTCTACATGTTTTTATTTTTACATGTGATTTCTCCCATGATTATTCAATTCTCAGGAAACAGTTTCACACAGAATTCACATGTTTATTTCACAAATAACATGTACTGCATAACATGGTGAGATGCACCTTCTCACGTGATCTGTCTGTAAGCAGTGGAACATGCTCTCTCTCTCTTGTGCTCTCTTTCTCTTACTCTCTCTCTTTTTCTGTTTTATTTTTCCACATTTAGCCCTGAGTTTGAGGTTAATGGCAGTAAATGTTTAGCTTAATGATCACATCCTGTCCTTCAGCACACAGTTCACTTCACTTCACTTCACTTCACAACAGACTGAGTTTTCAGCATTGAGGCTGTATATACAGTGGGGGAAATAACTATCGGATGCGTCAACATTTTTTTCAGTATGTATATTTCCAATGAAGTTCTTCACATGAAATTTTCACCAGATATCAGTATTAACTCAAGAAATCTGGAAATATAAAGACCATAAATAAAGTCCATAAATAAAGCTATGTGTAATAAAGTGGAATGATACAGGAAAAAAGTATTGAACACGCTAACTGAAATGTATTCAATACTTAGTGGAGAAGCCTTTGTTTGTAATGACAGCTTCAAGACGCTTCCTGTATGAAGAAATTAATGGGCCGCAGTATTCATTACATTTACATTTACATTTATTCACTTAGCAGATGCTTTTATCCAAAGCGACTTACAAATGAGAAAAATACAAGCGAAGCGATATATCAAGCAGAGAACAATACAAGTAGTGCTACCATACAAGATCTATTAATTGAGTTCCAGAAGGAGCAAAGTGTGCAGAGTAGAGGTGTAAGTGCAATATATATATATATATATATATATATATATATATTTATTTATTTATTTTGTGAGTTGGTTAGGTGTTCGCGGAAGAGGTGGGTCTTTAGCTGTTTTTTGAAGATGGTGAGAGATTCTGAGGTCCGGATTGAGATTGGAAGTGCATTCCACCACTGAGGAACGGTTGGTGTGAAGGTTCTGGAAAGGGACCTTGCGCCACACTGAGTGGGAACTACTAAATGTCGGTCGCTAATCGATCGCAGATTGCATGAGGGAATGTAAGCCTTTAGGAGAGAGTTAAGGTAGGGGGCGCTGTTCCAGATAAGGTCTTGTAGGTGAGCATCAAGGCCATAAATTTGATGCGGGCGGCTACAGGAAGCCAGTGGAGGGAGATGAAGAGGGGTGTGACATGGGTTCTCTTGGGCTGGTTGAAGACGAGGTGTGCTGCTGCATTCTGAATCATCTGAAGGGGTTTGATGGAGCTGGCTGGGAGGCCTGAAAGCAGTGAGTTGCAGTAGTCCAGTTTAGAGATAACAAGAGCCTGGACTAGTATCTGTGTAGCCTGTTCGGTGAGGTAGGGTCGGATTCTCTTGATGTTGTACAGGATGAACCTACAGCAGTTGTTGAGATGTGGTCTATAAAGGTCAAGCTGTCATCAAGAATCACCCCAAGGTTCCTGGCCGTCCTGGTTGGCTTGAGTGTGGTTGAGCTGAGCTGTACAGTGAGGTTGTGGTTGATTGAGGGACAGGCTGGGATGACGAGAAGCTCAGATTTTGCCAGGTTGAGCTTAAGATGGTGTTACCTCATCCAGAGCGAGATGTCTGACAGGCAAGCAGAGATGCGTGCAGAGACGGATGGATCGTCAGGCTGGAAGGACAAATAGAGCTGGGTGTCATCAGCACAGCAATGATATGAGAAGCCATGAGATTCAATCACCTGCCCTAGAGATAGAGTGTAGATAGAAAAGAGGAGTGGACCCAGAACTGACCCCTGTGGAAGGTGTGATTTTGGTCCATTCTTCTAAACATATAGTCTTTAAATCTTGTTCAGTTGGATTCGAGTCAGGTGATGGACTGGGCCATTCTAACACCTTGATATTTTTTCTCTGAAACCAGTTGAGAGTTTCCTTTGCTGTATGCTTTGGATCGTTGTCCTGCTGGAAGCTCCACCCATGTCTCATCATCATCATCCTGGTGGATGGCAGCAGATTCTTCTCAAGAATCTCCCAGTAAAGATCTCCATTCATCGTTCCTTCAATTATATGAAGTCGGCCAGTACCATGTGATGAAAAACATCTCCACACCATGATGCTTCACCTCCAAACTTCACTGTTGGTGTAGTGTTTTTAGGGTGAAGTGCAGTGACATTTCTTCTCCAAACATGGTGTGTAGTATGACAGACAAAAAGTTCAATTTTGATCTCGTCTGACCAGACTACACTCTCCCAGTATTTCATAGACTTGTCCAAATGAGTTGTAGCAAACTTTAAACGAGCTTCGACATGCCTTTTCTTTAGTAATTAGCCATGGCGGTGGAGTGCATTGCCTATTGTTTTCTCTGTGACGATGGCACCTGCTGCCTCCAAGTGTTTCTGGAGCTCTTTCCGAGTGGTCCTTGGCTCTTGGGCTACTCTTCTGACTATTCTTCTGACTTCCTGGTCAGAAATCTTGTGAGCAGCTCCTGTGCGTGATTCCTGGCCAGATGATGACAGAGTGATGTTGCTTCCACTTGTGGATAACGGCCCCAGTGGTGCTTACTGGAGGATTCAGAAGTTTTGAAATACGTCTGTATCCGATTCCATTAAAATGTTTCACAACAAGGTTGTGAAGGTCTTGGGAGAGCTCTTTGCTCATCATAAGATGTTTCTCATGTGACACCTTGGTAACGAAAAGCCTTTTTATAGACCATCACTTTACTAACCCCACTGATATTAATTTACACTGATAGGGGGTATAATTGCTTTACCTTGCCTTGGAGAACTGCTTTTTCTTAGTGTGTTCAATACTTTTTTCCCGTGTCATTCCACTTTATTACACATAACTTTATTTATGGACTTTAATGTTGTGAATTCTTTATATGTGTGGATTTCTTGAGTTATTTCTTATGTCTGGTGAAAATGTCATGTGAATAACCTCATTGGAAATATATTTACTGATAAAAATGTTGATGCGTCCAATACTTATTTCTCCCACTTCATATTTCTTCAAAACACTTAAAAGCATTTAGAACCACACTACAGTGTTGTCATATCAAAAAGGAAAAAGGAGCACCAACAACTCTTTTTCGGAGGTCCTCAGAAATATCCTTTGTTCGTGCCATGATACACTTCCACAAACATGTGTTGTGAAGATCAGACTCTGATAGATCCCTGTGATACTGATAGAGCTCACTCACTCACACCTGATCATCATCTCATTGATTGAAAACACCTGACTCTAATTTCACCTTCAAATTAACTGCTATTCACAGACTTTTGCCACTCACAGATATGTAATACTAGATCATTTCTCTCAATTAATAAATGTCTCGTGTTTAATCGGGTTCTCTTTGTCTACTTTTAGGACTTGTGTGAAAATCTGATGATGTTTTAGGTCATATTTATACAGAAATGTCAAAAATTCAAAAGGGTTCGCAAACTTTCAAGCACCGCTGTAGTTTATAATAAATGAGATAGAGGATGTTTATATTTCCTGCTTTTTCCATGTGATGACGATATGACACGCCCACCTGTGACTTATAAAGATCACTCTTCCTGGGTGAATTAATCGGAATTACTACACCTGTCCTCTGACTATGATACTTAACGTCCCTGTGAAGTGGCTTGAAACGTACATCATTATTCCACGTGTTGACGTAATGACCACTGAAACAGGAAGTCAGGGTGGGGCATATCGAGTGGCTCCTCCCCCTTTGTAAATAGCTAATAGCATATAGCTTATGCCTAAGCCATACTTGACAGTTAGTACTGTGGATGTTTATAATGTTGGGGGCGGGACATTTCAGATTCTAGCGAGCATTTGATTGGACAGAAAATCTGATGAGAAGCTGAAGTGCAGAATGATGTCATCAGAATTGTTGATCCATATCGGTGGTAGAGAGTGACTGCACATTTTGAATTAAATTGAGCATATTAAATGTACTGTTATGACAACATGACAGACCTGTAAAAACTCGGTGGTGTGTCATGTTTGTTTCTTTTGTAGAAGTTTTGCTGAAAAACAGAATAAATGACTAATTGACTCTCTGCCTGCTGTTAGAGAAATGTAAATGAAACGTCATAAACATACTAAAACCTTCATTTTCACAACACAGATTGATCAAATCCCCCCCCACATTAGATTAGATTAGGAAAAACCCTGACATTTGTTTAAATCTCTGGGTTTTACAGCATGATTACAGCAGCACTGCTCTTTTTGTACTGTACATTGATTTAATGAACAGTAATGTAATTACTCAGCTGCTTAGTCAGAGAGATTAAACATATTTTACTCCATTCTGAGTTGAGTATCCATCTATTGTGACATTTAATATTCATCACTTACCTGCTGTGTCAAAACAACATGAAATTGGCTTTAATTGAATCAGAGCCGAGTCTCAGAGTCTAGAAACTGACGAATAAAGGCAAAGAAGAGGTTTTTTTTGATAATTAACGAGTTATTATAAGCTGAAAACCTGAAGCAGGCATTGGCGTGTATAACTTATTTCATGGAAGATCTCTTTTGAGGTTAATGTCTGTAATGAGTCGTTAATGTGAAATGCTTATTTGTGAGTTTTTCTTAATGATTGTAAATTATCCTGTCCTTCTTCCTTTTCTCTCTCTCCGCTTCTGTTTCTGCTCAGAGACTTATTGATGAAAATGAGTGATAATACATGGACAGCACGCACACACACACTCACACTCACACACACACACACACACACACACACACACACACACACACCGGATGTTTATTATTGCACCAAAATCCAGGTGTCTTTATTAGATTTCTTGAAATCCAATAATGGCCTGAATCAGATTTATGATGTCGTAATGTGCTGTTTTGAATAATCTGATAGCTGTTTAGATCAGATAAGGATTGGATTATTATTGCATAGAAACACACTCTGAGAGCTCTTTCACTACAGCACGGTGTGTATTCATACAAAGTGCCATTCAGTACAATCCGATGTGTGAGAGATTCATTTAAATCAATGATTCACTGCGATTCAGAATGATTCAAAACTACACAGAGGTGTAATTATCTGCAGTTTTCCATCGTCAGACAGCTGAAAGGAAAATTATTCATCTGTGTGTGTGTGTGTGTGTGTGTGTGTGTGTGTGTGTGTTTTGCACCCTGTGTGCTTTCTTCGTTTACTTGTTGATTGATCCACAGTCAGGGTTTCGTGGTTCAAGCGTCCCTACGTGTGTCTCTACTGTTCTCTTAACTTAACCCTGTTCTCCTGAGTGATTGAGAGAGAGAGAGAGAGAGAGAGAGAGAGAGAGAGAATACTGAAAATACAAAAACAATAGAAACACATACTAATAACAGGGAAAGACTGACTCAAAGAAAGACAGATAAAGAGATAGAAAGTGCAGGAGTGAGCGAGATGACCAGATGAAAGCGATAGAGAGAGAATAAAGAGGAAAAAATGAGCAACTGAGAAAGTGGAAAACCAAAATCAATTAAGGAAAGATAAAGAGATATACTGATAAAAATGAAAGCGAGAGAGAGAGAGAGAGAGAGAGAGCGAGAGAGAGAGAGAGAGTAAGAGAGGTGGAAAATGCTAATCAAAACCTGCTAAGCAGACAGCACGCTTCACCCGTCTCACCTTTCTCATTTCATCCTCCTTTCAGCAGAGAGGCAGATGAACAGATGAGTAACCGTAACCGTGGCGATGAAGGCCTGTTTGGCCTGAAATAGAACTAACGCAGAGCCACAGCTCTGGACCAATCAGAGCACAGTGTTAAATGTGAGTAATATTTCAGCGCTGTGATAAAGGGCGAGTACACAGCTCCTTTCCTGCACACATAAACATTTCCTGCTTCTTTCTACAAAAAGTGAACTGAGTAGAAACCGATCGGCCCAGTTCTTCTGGGAAAAGGTCATTTTTTCCCTGAATATCCAAATTAAAGCGGCTGCATTATAAAGACGTAGGAGGCAAAAGTGCAGCGATCGATTCGCAGCTAAAGTTGACAAATGGAGGCTGGTTTCGCTTTTATTCACGAAGAAACAGAGAGGACATTCGTCAAGCTGCAGAGAAAAGTGTGTGAGAAAGGGGCCATGGCTGTCTGGGCAGCACTTTCGGCTAATTAACTCTCACACACACACACACACACACACACACACACACACACACACACACACATCTTTCCCTGACATACCGTTATCGTATGCCATTGCTAATATGGATGGAGAAGAAGTTATCTTTGAAATTAATTACACCAATAACAGGGCCGGCCTGCAGCACCAATAAACAGGATAATTAGGAAAAGCAATCAAGCTCTTATTAGATTCCTGGGGACAATCGGACAAGTCCTCTCACTGAGAGACGCTCCAAAGAACAAAGCAAGAAAGAAAAACATATAAAGAAAAACAAGATATAAAGACTAATTCTAAAAACAGTAATGAAATCCCTGCAGTGGGCTTGCCAAAGCTGATGTCAGTCCTGAGATCTCAATAAGGAAGAATTCCTCTAAAATCCAGCGTGCAATTAAAATAAATCCTGTAATGTATGTAGATTTAATCAATTAACACATGACTTATAGATTAACCTCCATGCTTAAAAGAATTAGTGAAATGTAATGGATTTAACTTGGCAGTGAATTAGCGCTCCTTACTCAGACACAATGAGCAGAATTAGTTTGGCGGTGTGTACAGGAGAACCGTAATGAGAACCTGATTCACACTGCAGTCCTCCACCACCTCTCTCATTCCTCTCTTCTGATATCAGGACCTTATTTCACTCGTAACACGGCCACTAACCAGCCTTTAAAAATGCTGTTACTCATTCTCAGTGTATTATTTACACAGATATTGAAACAGAAAGAGTTTTATATTTTCTATTCTGTCAGTGTGCTTCTTTTAAACTAGTGTCAATTCAGAATTCATCAGAAACCTGCACTAAGTTGCAAATAGTTTATAGTTGATATATTTCGTATAGCGTACTGTTGAATGCGGAAGTATGTATACCCTAAGGTCAAAATTGTTCGCTCTGTAACTTCTTCTTTCTACTATGTGTTTAGAATAACTCTAAAGAGAACCCAATCCAATACAGGGACTGGCAAATCAGGAATGACCTTTGACCCCAGCACATCAGTCCTGTTTACTTATTCACTGTTCGATTGTTGAAAGCTGCCAATAACTGTGGAGTTCCCCTCACACCTTCAGGGTCGGGGGTTTGATTCCCACCGTGGCCCTGTGTGCATGGACCCATGGATCCATGGACCCAAAGACATGCATGGTAGGCTGATTGGCGTGTCTAAAGTGTCCGTAGTGTATGAATGGGTGTGTGAGTGTGTATGTGATTGTGTGCCCTGCGATGGACTGGCACCCTGTCCAGGGTGTACCCCGCCTTGTGCCTATTGATTAATTCTCTCTGACAGCAGTGCAGCTGCAACTCACAGGTTTATACTAATACACATTCATTCTAATGTAAAGAAATAATCCTTGACGTGATGGAGAAATGTGTTTATGTAACGTGTAGGGAAGGAGTCTCCAGTGTCAGCGCTGTGTAACACTCAGAGGTAAAGCTGGAACTTTAAATTTTCAACATCTTCATCACAGAGTTTACAGAGAGAGAGTATAGAGAGAGAGAATAGAGAGAGAGAAAGAGAGAGAGAGAGAGAGAGAGAGAGAGAATAGAGAGAGAGAATAAAGAGAGAGGATAAAGAGAGAAAGTAAAGAGAGAGAGAATAGAGAGAGAGAGAGAGAGAATAGAGAGAGAGAGAATAGAGAGAGAGAATAGAGAGAGAGAATAAAGAGAGAGGATAAAGAGAGAAAGTAAAGAGAGAGAGAATAAAGAGAGAGAGTAAAGAGAGAGAATAAATTTAAATCTTTATTCTCTCTTTATTCTCTCTCTCTATTCTCTCTATTCAAGTTAATAAGACACAAATATAAAACGCAGTAAACTCCTCTGTCCTGAAGATGTTGGAAAACTTAACAGCAACCTGACACTGGAGACTCCTTCCAACTCCTACATGTTACATAAATTACATAAAACTTCCCCAAATCAACGGGTATTTTTGAATCAGTTGATGTGGAGCGTCCGCTGTACTGTACGCATCCCCGTGAATGAGCCGTTACTATAGAAACGATAACGAGCTCATTAATATAGACCTGTGGTTTATGACTCCAGAAACCAGATTGGTTTAAATTTGAGAGAAAACACTGTTTCTTTCGAGCCCTATTAAAATGTTTATACTGGCCTCACCTTTGTCCTGTATATTTGATGACTTTTTTTTCTGCTCTAGAACACCTGAACCATCTCGTCGGATAATTAGCCAGCAGCGCCGGCGTGTTACAGCAGAGAAAACACACAGGGATTCTCCAGGACGAGGGTTGGGAAGGATTCTCAGCTTCAGCACTGGAGAATAAACAGACCTGATCCAGGTACTCAGATACTGTAATTATTGAGCTGGTTATGAGAGTTAAAGCTGAAGCTGTGGGAAAGGGAGAGAAACCGCAACAACATGTGGACGGACTGCTGCATCGTGGACAGGTTGTGTAACGCGAACTGATCTGCTGTGGTTGTGTAATGTCTGTTCTGGTGTAAATAAAGTTCAGCTACATGGACAGTTTGTCGATAAACACGTCTGTTCTGACTTCAGCACGGTTCAATAACGCAATCTGATCTGATCTTCAGTTTGTTCTCCATCACCATCAATGATCATGAAACGCTGAAGAGGGTAAACACACGGAGATAAACTGAGCGTGTGCAGATCATTAAACTCATTTCTCTCCATCTCTCTCATTCTCTCTCCGTTTGCTTTCTCTCTTTTCATCTCACGCCCTTCTTCCCCTCAACTTCCATCTCCATTTTCTCCATTTCTCTCTTTCTATTATTTTTATTTTATCTCTTAGTTTATTTCATTTGCTCTCCATCCCTCTCATCTCTTTCTCCATCCTTCTCTTTCACTCTTTCTCCCAGTTTTACTTGTATCCTTCTATTTCTCTTTTTGTCCCTCCATCATTTCTCTCCACCACATTATCACTCTCTCTCGCCATCTCGTTACACGTCTTTTTTTGATCTCTATGTATCATCGCTTTCTCTTCATGACTCTTTTCTTTATCTGTTCTTCTCCAGAGTCTCTATGTTTCCTTTATCTTACTCTACATTGAACTTTTCTCTCTCTCTCCTCCTCTTCCTCCCACTGCTTCCCTCTCTCTTTCTCTCTCTATCACGTGTTGGAGTGGTTGATGTTCTGTCTGGGTTGAAAATGAAGGGAAAGCGAGTGATGTGATTCACATGGCTGGGTTAATACCTGCAGGCCAGATGGCTGAGGGGTTTCACACACGTCGTGACCAGCAGCCCTCCTCCTTTAGCATCACAACTCAGTTGAGATTACGCATTTTGAGCTTCAGCATCAGCGGGTTTAAACATAAAGATACAGAGCTTGTCCTCAAAACGAAATAAACGCTGGCCAGGCCACGCCCACAGTGACACGGAGACTCGTGAGCTGCTGGTGTTGATGTGGTGGTGATTTGGAGAGTGTGCTGATATAAAGCACCACAGCAGATTCATGGACAGCGGCAGTGCTCCGGCTGGGGCTCGTTCATCTCTTGTTATTTTAAAACAGATTTCTCTGAGCTTAACGGTTTCTGCCATTTGAGGAAAATCGAATAAGGAACTTAAACAGCAGTTTCCAATTAAACAGAAGCACCTAATGCCCCAATAAACACACAACACTTAGCACTGTGACAGCGACTTCATTACAACTCCACATGTTTTATGGTTTAATTCGGTGTCTCGTTCTCTCTGCTTTTATTTCTCCATCGGCGTGTCTCTGTGACGACGAGGACGACCATGATGATGATGATGATGATGATGATGATGATGAAGAGGGGGAGGGGGACTTGATTTCCACCACCTTGCTGCCCACCGGGAGAAAATCATAACAAAGAAATAAACCAATTTGTGTCAAACTGTTCTCAATTACAGACGGTGCAATAGTGGAGCTCGTCTATAGCCTTACACACTCATCACCAATTACCAGAGCCGGCTGCGTGAGGATGCAGAGTGATGGGGAACAGGTGGTGACGTTCACACACGCACACACACACACACACACACACACACACACACACACACTGGCCATATCCGCCAAATGCACAAACGCAGTCACACAGCATATTGATAACAGCGGGACGCTCCGAGACTCACACAGGCCTGGTATTGGTTTTATCAAACATACAGTGCAGCATAATGAGGATTAATAACACACTGCACTGAGAGGGAGAGAGGGAGAGAGAGAGAGAGAGAGAGAGAGAGAACTGAACTGAACTGAACTGAACTGAGAGAGTTGGACAGAAACAGAGAAAGATGGAGTGAGAGAGACATTGATAGACTGCTCATTACCTTTCCTCTTCTCAGCATCCATCTCTCTATCGCTTCATCTCTCACTTCTTCGTTGTTTTCTCTCTTGATCTTTCTATCTGTCAGGTCCACTCAATCCACAAACTCCACTTCCCACAAACATGGCCGCCCCGGAGTACACACCCCAGAAGCCACTGCCGCTAACCCTCTACCAATCACCGGACTTCTGACACCGGACACACACTTTTACGGAGCCGAACTCTGAGCATTGTTCCCCGGTTACCTGACTGTTTCTAGCGCTCTGCTTCTGTGTCCTGACCTGTGTCCATGTCCTGACTCTGATCTCGCCTGAGGTGTCGAATTGTTCTCTCATTAAAAAGATTCTTTACTGCATTTGCATCTGTCTCAGCCCTCCATTTCATGACACTATCTCTCTATCTTCTTCTCCTGATTTTCGTCTTCGTCTCAGCCTCTGTCTATCCTCATCTCTTCCTCTCTGAGCTCCTCATTTTTTTTTTTACGCATTTTCTTACTTCTATCCTTCTTTTTTATTTCACTCTGCATCTCTTTAGCTCTCTCTCTACTATCATCTCTTCATGTTGTTTGTCAGTGAGACTGTAGACTCGTCCTCTCTGTTACTGTTATTGTTGTTATTGTTGTTGTTTTTTCTCCTCTGGATGTTCTGTCATGATCATCTGAATTGTTTCCGAGTTGTGATGTCATGCTATGACTTTAACCTGTGATCTTGTGGATGTGCTGCCCGTTACCACGCACTACCCCACGGCTATCACCACTACCCCATGAGGAAAAACCACATCATGAAGTTGTCATGCTTGTTTGATGAAAACATGCTGGTTATAAATGTACACATGATCCCACCTGATCCCGGGTTTCTGGCCAGCCTCCAGCTAATGGAAACTTTCCTCTTTATAAAAACTCTAAATGATGGAGCTGACTCAAACGTCTGGAGTTTTGTATTTTTTTTTTAATTGGAACATCACGGCCATCTCCAGCGAGGCTTTATGCTCGGTGTTACGGTCGGCTCTCTCAGGTGGCTAATGGTGCGGCTCCACCACATGGCCTAGCATATGCACACGGCTAACACACGCTGCCTAATGAGGGCTGATCAGCAGCACGCGGCCATAAAGCTCACTTCTCCACTAGAAAGTGCACTTACTCTGAATTGGAAACCGCAGGCGAGCAGGAGAGTTTATCCAGACTGGAATTAATGTGATTGCAGCCGTATGGCCTGTTCACACACACACACACACACACACACACACTTTTCTTTTCATTTCTGTTTGCAGAGTTTCTGCACCTCTGGGGGGTGATGCTGAGGTGTTACAGGGTGTGTGGTAGAGTCTACAATGTTTGTGATGTTCAGAAAGGTTTAAGATGTTTGGAGTGTATGAAGAAGTCTATATTTGTCAGATATACTTTACAGCACAGTGAATTTCTGTTCTTCACATATCCGAGCTTGTTAGGAAGTCGGTCAGAGCATGGTCCCCTGGAGCAGAGAGGGTTAAGGGCCTAGCTCAGGGGTCCAACAGTGTCAACCCTCAACCTTCTGATTAGTAACCCAGAACCTTAAGCATTAAATTGCCTGTGAGTGTGTGTGGGTGATACTGGAGTGTTTGAAAGTGTTTACCTTGTCTCAGTTTTGCTCTCTCTCTCTCTCTCTCTCTCTCTCTCTCTCTCCACCTGTTGTAGTTAAGCCGTACATGGGAGTGCATTTTTAACCCTAGGCTTACCATCATGGACCATATGGAAACACAAACACACACACACACACACACACACATTTGCTCTTCTGCAGCTCATTTCCCTTGGCCACATTTCACAACATCAGTCCGTCGTCCTTTATGGATAAATCATATCAGAGAGAGAGAGAGAGAGAGACTTTGACGTTTAAATAGTTAAAATGTGTATGAAGCAAAACAGAAAACAGAGATAATAAAAGAAACTTGAATTTACTTCCCCCTCTTTTTTTCTTCTTTTTAAAAAATGAAACATTAAAACGTCTGCATCTGCAGAGCATAAAACTTCACCCAATGCCCATACTTCACAAAATTCTTGCAACCTTTGAGTCATTTTGAAAAAAGCATATTCGACTTTAAGTCTAGCTTTGACTAATGCTGTTAGCATTTTTTTCTGCCTTCCAATGTTGTCAGTATCAGTGTTTGGAAGGATTAGTGAGCTCCTTCCTCTTGCTGATTCTCCTCTACAGCCGCAGAGATTTGTAGAGGCGATGGTTGCTGATGGCTTTCCCCATGGTCCTGCCCCAGAGTCCCCTGAAAAGGGAGGGCAGTGCTGAGACCACCTCTCCCAGCATTCTCTGCATGAGGTGGCCCAACAATACCCAGTCTTTCAGCTACTGCCATACCACAGGTCCTTAATTTTGGTGATTCCTGCTCTCTAAAATCATTGTCAGTTTTATGTGGATAATAGCATTTTGGACTTTTGGATCAGTGGGTTGTGGAACAGCAGCTCTTCAACTGTTGTTGGAAAAGGTTGTGCGCCGATCCTGATGTTCAGTACTGAAGACCAGGCTCTCAGGACAGTCTGGTAGAACATTGCTGTTGCTGATAAGGCCATTTCCCTTAAATTCAGCACAAACAAATCTTTCTCATGAGTCAGATATTCAGTGCACTGAAGTAAGGCACGGGCTGTACCGGCTCGTGCCATCCCTTCCCCATATAGTAGCCTCTGTGCCGTCTGCAGTTGGAAAGTTCTGTCCCGACATGACAGGTCAATCAGACCCTGCCCCCCCGTAGCGGAAAGTAGAGAACAGGGACACTGGTCCAGTGCTGTCCAGCCCAGAAGGTCACAATTCTCTTCTGGACGTCTTTGATCAATGTCTCTGGAGGTTCGAGAGCAGTGAAATGATGACACAGCATGGAGGCAATCAGGTTCTTGACAACCAGTCCTCTCCCCCTGTAGGACAACTGGGGCTGGACCCAGGTCTATTGAGACAACTTGGAGCACACCTTCTCCACTACCCCCTCCCAGTTCCTGTTTGGAAAATCTGTTGTTCCTAAAAAAAAAACTCCTAGATATTTCAGCCCAACTTTTCCCCACTGGAGATTGCCAGTAGAGTGGGATGGCCTTATTCCTGCCACTGCCCTATTAAAAAACACTCACATTTACCCCAATTGATGCATGCTGAAGAAGCTCCTGTATAAATGGCTAGGCTGTTTGAATGTCACCCTGGTTTTTGATTTAAAAAAAAAAAAAAAACTGTCATGTCATCTGCATATACTGAGAACACCAGCTTTTCTTGCACTCCTCTCACTGACAGTCCCTGTAGTTCTGCTCTGTAGTTGTAGTTGAGCTCTGACTGGACAGCTAACCACCTTTAACCTTGAGTGTTAAATCAGAATATAACAGTTGCAGCCACAATAAAAAGTTTCTTCCCACACCAAAGGCTTCAAGTGCCTGAAATAAATAATCATGATCAACCCTGTCAAAAGCTATTTCTTGATCTAGTGATAGAAGACCTAATTCACATGAATTCAGTTTGCATAAATCAATTACATCTCTAACAAGAGTGATATTAATGACTGGCTTTTGTGCACTATTGTGTGCATGCACCATTTTAGTCTATTTGCAAGAGTCCCAAGTCTCCTTTTTTGGAAGTAATGACAATGCTGCTCTTGTGCAGCTCACTGATAGCCTTCCAGTGCTAAAAGAGCACTCGAAAACCTCAAATAAAGCCATTCCTAAGAGTCCCCAAAAATGTTTGCACAATTCATTTGGTAGTCCATCTATTCCAGGTGCATGTCCCTCTGCGAGCTGCTGAACATCAGTGGTCACTTCCTGCAGTTCAAGAGCTGTGTCCAGCATAGTACTCTGTTCCAGAGTCATTTTGGGAAGCTCCCTGAAAAGCTCCTCCTTGCAGGATGGGTCACAGGACTCAGCACTGTAGAGATCCATGTAAAATTCTGTGCCTTCTCTCCTCATTTCAGCTGCATCTGTTGTTATAGTTCCATCTACCCGTCTGAAGCATCTGTTTCTGTTGTTAGACCTTCCTGGATAAGTTGAAAAAAAAGGTACTAGGGATGTCCATGTTCTCAATACTTGAGATGCGGGATCTTATAAATGCTATTTTGGCTTGTTCATGAAGAAAGGAACTTAAAAACTTTCACTTTCCTTCCAGTAAACTACTCATGTTAGGGTCATTCCTACAAATCATTTTCCTTTCTATAAAGTTATTTCTGCCCCAAGTTCTTGAATTTTACCTTTTATTGTCTCTGCTGTGTGTGCTGTGTATTTCTGACAAAAATAACTTTGATTGTGTTTTCCCCACCTCCCACCAGGAAACCAAACTGTTAAAAACATCTGGGTTATGCATGTAACCCTGATCTCTGAGAAGGGAATGAGACGTTGCGTTAGATGAACACTGCGGGAGCGCCCTCGCGTGTGACCGGTATATGAAGCTTGTGTAACATCATGTCTATTTATTGGCCTGCCGTGATCAGGTGATGTGGCAATTAAGCGCGTCGTGTGATATATAAACTGCACCTGTGAACAGCGCCATCAGCCTCTATTATATGAAGCAAAGATGAAATTCACAGGCATGCCCCAGTATGACTAAGCTATGCAACATCTCGTGCCCTTCTCAGGGAACAGGGTTACATGCGTAACCCAGACGTTCCCTTTTAAAGGGAACTCCACGTTGCATTAGCTGAATGCTGCAGGAAAGAGAATACCCACTCTGTCATACTGAGGGTATGGCCTGTTCAAAAAGATCCGAGCCCGAGGGTCAGGAATGTATATCCAGGCTGTAAAATTGAATGAATGTGTGCGGCGTAGACCACCACAGGACACACATTATGTAAGGATACCCCTTTGGACAAAGCCTTCGAGGAGGCAACCTCCTATTGGAATGAGCCCTTATGCCCAGAGGTGTAGCGAGACCACGTGCCTCATAAGCGATAGAGATTGCTTCCAGTATCCAATTAGAGATGCGCTGCTTCGACACAGCAGCACCTCTATTGTTGCCGCCAAAGCAGACCAGCAGCTGCTCCAACTTACGCCACTGACCGGAGTGGTGAACATAAGTACAGAGAGCCCTTACTGGACACAGTCCATGCAATTTCTCTTGTTCCAGTGTGAGGAACGGAGGAGGGCAGAAAGCCTGCAACACTACTGGCTGGGCAGCAGATGTAGGCACCTTAGGAATATAATCCGGCCTAGCATACAGGAAGGCCTTGGCTAATCCAGGGTTAAGTCAAGGCAGGAAGGGACAACAGAGAGCTGTAGATTTTCTACTCGCTTGAGAGATGTCAGAGCCAGAAGAAGAGCTACCTTTAGAGTCAGAAGCTTCCTAGAGGCTGACTCCAAGGGCTCAAATGCAGCACCTGACAGACCTTCCAGGACCATAGAAAGGTCCCAGGAAGGTATGCGTGGTCTGCAGTTGTGGCTCAGCCACCTGACTCCATGCATAACCCTCGAAGTTGGAGGATGTTGCCCCACAGAGGCTCCATCAATAGGGGCATGACTGCGTGAAATGGCAGCCACATAGACCCTGATTGTAGGAGGAACCAACTCTGCTTAGAAACGTCCTTGTACGAACTCCAGGACTGTAGCTATTGTGCAGTCCGCTGGGTCTAGTTGACGTTCCTCACACCACGAGACAAAAAGCTCATATAATTTGGTCGGATGGCGTTCTAGCATTCTACATGGTCTCTACAACCTCAGTTGTGAGACCAGAATCTATGAGCTGGTGCCCCTCAGGGGCCAGACCCACAGTTTCCATAGTTCCGGCCGAGGGTGATAAATCAGCCCTCCGGCTTGAGACAGTAGATCCCTGCGGATGGGAATCTCCAAAGGAGTGCAGTCTAGCAGGGATATTTTCTCTGAGAACCATATTTGAGCTGGCCAATAAGGTGCTACTAGCAGCAGATGTAGACAGTCCCTCCCTCAGGGAACAGGGTACATGTTCTATGTCCCCTTTGTCCAAGAGGGATCTTACTCCCTGTGCTAACATCACACTCTGGTCTGTGCTGACTACTAGCACACCTCTGAACCGGGGGGGTCGAGCTCTGAACTGGACCTAGTAACCCTTTTCTACGGTAGACAGAACCCATGGAGACACATTTGGCAGTAGTTTCCATGCTGCCAGATGGTCTTTTAGTGATGTTCATTTTTCCACATTCTATTGGAGGGAAAGCATCAGATTTTCATTGCCCTGTGACAGCTCGCTGAACAGAGAACACTGAAAACTTGTGACAGCCTTGGCTAGGGGAGGCCCTACAGTAGCACTGGGGGCTAACTGCCCTAACAACCTCATGTCCCCTAATACATCCCTCCATGGCCCCTCAGGACCACTCCTCTTTTGTCTGCTTGGCCTTTATGACCATTCTCAGATCAGGCCTAGTGGCAGGTCGTGACTGTGGCCGCCCGATTCCCCTGGCTGTCTGCGGGGAGGCGGGCTGCTGTACTTTCCTTCGGTGCCTCCCTCACACTAGTGCTGGCCGAGGCTCCACTTGTGGCCTTAAATGGCTTGGATGTCAAAGCCAGCCCCCCTAAATTACCTGCCGTCAATGGAGAGAGGTACCTCGTAAGCGCCTCCTCCACCTTCAGCATAGCTAAACAGCCATGCTGTTCATTCCCCACGATGGCTGTATAATCCAACGTCATGGGGTTATAAATATGGCTTATGCATGGTTTTCCCCCAGAAGCCTGATATTTTATCATGCACATCAGGGAAAAAAGGGGAGTTTTCTGCAGTGTGAGGGATTTATTTTCAGTGGGGAGAAAAATGCTCATCCAGCCTTAGTAATCACTTCAAACAGCTTTTTATATGCTGTTCTCAGTTTTTAGCACACCCTTCTGGCTCCTCGGAGTCAGAGAGGAATTATTATTATTATTATTATTTGTGTGTGTGTGTGTGTGTGGTTTTTTTGTTGTTGTTTTTTGTTGGCTTTCCATAGCGAAAGAAGAAGTCACGACAAAAACCAGCGGAGAGCCGGACCCAGAAGACAGAACAAGAGATAGAGCAGCGCTCATCTCCAGTTCCTCTTCCAGATCCATGCGAGATCCCCAGGACCTGAGACAGGTGGCTGCCTCAGCAGCAGCTGGACCAGATCCCCAAGACTCTGAAATCCAACTCGCTTCGTCCGAGAAGAGAGCGAGTCGCGAGTGGTGCTGCCTAATTGTAAGGAGTTCACAATGCGCACAGTCAGACCTCTTGAGGACTGCTGTGGCATGCTCCATTCCTAGACACTTCACACAGAAAGTGTGCAATCCTCCCCGTGATGAAATGGGAGCAAGACGTAACACACTTCCTGAATTCTCTCACTCATACTTTTCTCCCTTTTTTTAAAGGGACAGAAAAGAAAAGTGATTTTTCTTTTTTTTTTTTTTGGAAAAGATAAAAAGGAAATGAAGAGTCTTTTGGCGAGTGTTACACAAACGACTGACATGCAGTCTCACTGAAGATAATAAGGCTGATGGCGCGGTTCACAGGTGTCGTTTATATATCACGTGACACACTTAATTGCCACGTCACCTGATCATGGCAGGCCTATTAATAGGCATGATGTTATACAAGCTTCAGATACCGGTCACGTGCAAGGGCGCTTCCTACCGCGTTCAGCTAATGCAACGTGGAGTTCCCTTTGAAAGGGAACTTCTTTTGTTTTTCTCCACCCATCCCAAAAAACCTGAAACAGTTTTGTGTTAAAGTGCCAGTATGATCTATGCTTTTTTGTGACAGACATCATTTGTAATTAAATGGTGATCTGAAAACCCAGTAGGGCTCATGACTGCTTCATAGAATCTATTTCTATTTGTTTTGGTAACATAAAACCTGTCCAGTCATGCTGCAGTGACCTTTGTGTCAGTAACTTTGACCCATGTGTATTGTTTTATTCCCTGGTTTCTCTCCCTCCACATGTAAACCAAGCTACACTGACTGATAAGCCCGTCAAGTGCCTTAGCAGACTGTGGGTGTGGTTCCTCCCCATTCCCGTCTATGTTGCAGTTCAAGTCCCCTTCCAGTATCACTAAAGGTTTACTACCACTTTGTTGTGTTGCATTTTTTAGTTTATGGTATAAGCTGTACTCTCTCACTACCATTGTTGGGGGCGTAAACATTTATGAAAATGAACTCTGTCCCCTTTATTTCCGGCTGCACCATTAAGATCCTACCTCGCTCTAGCTCTGTTATTCATGTGTTGTTTTCCCCTAGTGTTTTGTTAAAAAGTATTGCTACTCCAGCACTGACATTGGTTCCATGGCTATAGAAAATTCTCCCTTCCCACCACATTCTCTCATACCACTCTGTCTCATTTTCTTAGTTACTGTTTGTCTCCTGTAAGAAAATTACATCCATTTGTTTTTTGTTTTATCAGTTTTCCAACTGCTGTTCTTTTGTTCTTATCCCTGCCACCATTGTTGTTTAAGGAGCCTATTTTTAACTTCTCCATTGGAGAGACTAGAGAGAAAAAGGAGAAATAAGTAAGGGCAGCAGTGGAAAAAACACCCAGTGTGACGTCTTCATTTGTGCTTTCTTCTGTCCAAAGACGTCCGTAGCCTAGCTAAGTGTTCTTTTAACCGGTAACTCCTCTTTTTGATCTGGCTCCTCATAACTCGCTGTTCGTTGTATACTGCTGATGCGATAAATTTGTCAACATTTGGAAAAAAATCCATGACCTCAATCAGTTTGCCAAAAGTCTCATGCAGAAAATGAGTAATTTCAGTTAATGTGTAGAACTGTTGATCTCCCCCCAAATGCAACACACTAATGTCTAAAATGTCTGAGAGGTTGTCTTCTTGTAGTTCCTTGCACATCCTCCTCCTGCTCTGCTTGAGACCTTACTGATTCCCCATTGCTCTCTGAAATCCCCATGTTGTCTGACCCCCCTTCCCCTACTGAACCCCCATGCTGTCTGACCCCCCTTCCCCTACTGAACCCCCATGCTGTCTTCTGACCCCCCCACTCTGCTCTGTGTATGTGCCTGTACCATGGATTCCTCAGTCCTTTCCACTTTTGTGCCTCTCCCTACAGACGTCTGCATGTCTTTTAGTTTCTCACTTTCTTTTTATTTAATTTCTCCTCATTCACCATCTACATGTTCCTCCCTTGTCTGTTCACTATTGTTTGGTGCATTAACCCCGCAGTGGTTTGGAAAGTGTCCTGCCCTCCAGCAGTCTCTGATTGCTCCATACTGCGACTCAATTTAGCCTGCCTCTCCACCCTGACTCCGCTAGGCCTGGCATGAGTTCCCTCTCCTTCACGAACACCACCATGGCTTTGTTCATTTGTGATGCTGCCACGATGTTTTCACCTCCTATAAACTCTCCTACCGCCAATACCACCTGCTCCACCAAGAGCTCGGAGCTCACCTCACACCTCACACCGTGATGGAGAGAGAGAGGCCGGGCTCCACCACTCAGGTGAGTTGCCATCCCTACACTCCGCCACGAGATCAACAGCTCCCCGCAGCAATAAAAAAACTGTTATTGTCGCTTGCTTACTAATAATATCAAGCATTTGCCTAGTGATTGTGAGCTAAAGTTCCAATGCGCAAAGAAAAAATAATAAGATTAGAAAAAGCTCATTCGCTCTCGCACCCACAAACACCCAGCAAGCACCAGAGAGAGAGAGAGAGAGAGAGAGTTAGTTAGTGTGAAAGGAAGGTGTGTAGTGGTGATTCCTAGGGCCCTAGGTAGACTAGTGTGCAAATTAGCTGGTGTGAAAACGAGCCCAATTTATACACCATGTTCAAATAAAGTAGAGCATTTTCTGTTATTTCTTTCTTTAATTAATTTCTTTAAGAAACAGCATGAGATTGCTGCAATGCCTTCTGGGAAATTCTGCATCTGACGTTGCCCAGACCCCTCATCTAACAATCTTCAGTTGCATTGGTAAAGTAATGGCACCCTGATTATACACATACTGTATATGCAGCGCCTCCTTTTCCCTCTCCTGTGTTCAATTGGCAGTGAATCTTCAGGGATCTGCCTTTTAAAAAGCAAGCGTTTTCTGGTTCTTAATTAACGCGGTCTCCATGGGGAGGATGTGTGTGTCGAGCAGATGGCATGGGCTAGCATGGGCGTGATGAAAAATGCTAATTTGTGAAATGTGGCTAAAACCACCTGATCGGAGTTCTCATTAGGAAGCTGTTTGAGTTTGTCTCTGAAGGCAACATCTCACCAGAACGCACACACCTTCCCTCTTGGCACTATTTTAATCCTTACACTCTCTCTCTTTCTCTCTCTCTCTCTCTCTCTCTCTCTCTCTCTCTCTCTCTCTCCACCCACACACACACACACACACACTTTATGATTCATTCCCATGGTGGAAAGTGACAGACTGTAATGTTCAGGTGGCTAAGTTTCATCTCATGTGGATCATAAATAGATGCAGTGAGAAGAAGATGGTCAGTGGTGTGTGTTTGGCTTAAAAATATTATCAGATTTGCTCTCGGGTCCATTAGCATTTGGACTGAATAACTGATGCAGTGCACTTTGGGTCCAATAGAGGGCATGTACTTGTATTTGGGTGTTGAAGTTTTAAACACAGTGTGAGAGGGAAATGATGCCGGATCAACCTGATGACAAAACCGAATCAGACATTGTGTAATGTGTGCAGTGTGACTGATAAATTCACTATATGGCAAAAGTATGTGCACCCCGACCATCACACTCATATGTGGATCTTCTCCGAACTATTGCCAGAAAGTCTGAAGCACACAATTGTATAGAACGTCTCTGTATGCTGTAGCTTTACAGTTTCCCTTCACTGGAATTAAGAGACCCAAACCTGTTCCAGCACGACACAAAGTGCACAAAGTGAGCTCCATGAAGACGTGGTGTGTGAAGGTTGGAAGAAGGTGGAAGATCTTGAGTTTCCTGCACAGAGCCCTGACCTCAACCCTACTGAACACCTTCGGGATGAACTGGAACTCCTTACATCAACATCAGTGCCTGACCTCAACCTCATTAACGCTCTTGTAGCTGAATGAACACTAATCCCCACGGCCATGCCTCAAAATCATTTGAGAATGATGCTGATGTAGAGAAGAACTAATGATTTATGGATAAATCAACTTGCCAAATTATTCAGTTTAAAAATATCAATGACATTTTACACTCCAGTTGTCTATCCTCTTTTGATAATAATTGATTTATCGATTCATTTCAGTCGTTACATATTAAATAGAGGCATCGATCCAAACTGTGGCATCATTTAATCCGTGCTAGTTAACACAGTTAGTGAAGTCCTTGCTGTAATCAGTGTGGTGTGGATCACTCTCATGCTATAGACCTCGAGTGATCGACTTATTTCACGGTTTTGAGTTCAACATCAAACGATATCATTATCATTACAAACAGAGCCCAACAATCCAGGATGATGGAAGTGGCACTAACTGAGCAGTGAACAGTGTCCTACACCTTCTTTACTTTCTTCTTTACTTCTGAAGTTTCAGCGAATAAACTTCCCAGACTAAAGACTGAGGTGCCTCATGATGTCAGTGCCATTTAACTCTGAACACTCGCACATGCTGAGCAGACTTATTTTGCCTTCTTTGCCTTGCATATAAAATATAAAAAGCCACCCACAAACCAAAACACAGCATGTTCAGTTCACTTTCTGCAACTGTGCTGGAAATGTACTCAGAAAAATCTTTCATTTATTGGTCAGAAGTACAGCAAGGGGAAGATGTCAGCATGCCGAGAGCAGCTATTTTGATTAAACCCGGTGTGAGGAAGTTAAGAACGCCAAACAACATCCCAAACATCCTTTGAACAGAACAAGCGAAGATGAGGAAGAAGACAGAAAGATGTGTTTATAAAGTGTGACCCTGAGATCAGCTTTCAGTCTGGATTACATGTGGAGATGTGTGAGTTTCGAATGTGATCAGGATCAGGAGCGAACACGTCTGTGATTTCATTCGACTTCTTCCTGAGCGTATTGCTTTGACATACCGCTGCAGCGCGGTTCTGCGGTTCTCTAACCTGTTCTGAAACCTTTTCACTCATATTTTAATGAGCTGAGGACAGCTGGTGTTTAATCTGCTCTTCCCTCCACGTTTCCACCGGTGCTGCAGTGAAAACACACACCTTAACAAGCAGTTCACACGTTTACTCTATTTTCAGCTGGAAGGTAAGAAATGATTAAAGCTGCATGTCTACGGCAAACCTGAAAGCAACCAGGAAGTAAAAGAAGCAAAAACCTTGCACAAACAATGTACAAAACAAACCACAAACAAAACACCTGCTAGTTTGGTTGTTTGAGTATTGCTCATTAATACAGTGCAGTGTTTAGTGTGTGTGAACAGAACCCTGGTGTGTTCTCCGTCTCTGTGCGGTTCTTTAGACAAGTGAGAAGAGCAGAGCAGTCACACTCGGTCCACTTCTAAAATGAACTCTAATGAGAAAGCGATTCGACTCTGAATCGACTCACCTGCAGGAAGGGCTAAACTGAGCCAAAGCACAGAGCTGTAGCTCTTTTAG